>NC_056739.1:747641670-747661670 GCF_019279795.1 Protopterus annectens | reverse complement strand
ACACATACACAAAAAAGCATACACATGCACAAACACACATGCACACACAAAAAACACACACACACATAGATAACAAACAAGAGTTTGGTACTACAGAAAGGTGCATGCACACACACACACACACACACACACACACACACACACACACACACACACACACACACACACACACACACACACACACACACACACACACATATAACTGTCCATTATCTCAAACATAAACTGAAAACTACAGAGACACATGAACACACACACGTCCATTATCTCAAGAGTTTCATGCTATTGAAAAGAACACAAACACACACACATATACACACACACAAATGCATGCAAAAAAAGAAATATAGACACACACACACACACACACACACACACACACACACACACACACACACACACACACACACACACACAAATACCTATCTTTTGGGAGGCGTAGCCAAGATGTCCACAAGGTAGCAACATTTTCTACTAGCTCTGTCTTTCAAATTCATTCCTGACAGGAATTTTAATTCCTATTTATCCTAAAACTGGATTTTTTATCCTAAACAATTGTTTTAAACAATATATCAGGATAATTTTTAAAAAAATTTGCTTAAATATTAAATTTTCCTGTCAAAAAATCTATTAGAAATCTTCAGTAACAGAACAACATGAGCCATAAAGTACAGTTTTGTACCTACCATAAATGTAGATGTTCGAGGATCCACATTGCTGCAGTCATAACCTGTGGGTAGTCCGCTGTCCTCGGTCGGCCCGAATACCAAAGAGTTAGGCTGGCGTCGGTCATGGTCGCCCAGAGCTGACGTCAGTACGTAGTAGTACTTAAGCGCATGACCGACGCCATATCCTCAGTCTTTCTTGCCCCAGATGTCAGAAGGCCTAAAAAAGGAAAGGCCAGAGCCAAAATAGTAAATACCCAACAACCACCAGTGAGAAAATAATAATTATCCCAAAGGAAGCACAGCAACCCCAAACTATAGAGGGGAAGGAGGGAGGGAAAATAGGACTGCAGCAATGTGGATCCTCGAACATCTACATTTATGGTAGGTACAAAACTATACTATGTTCTTCGTCTCACATTGCTGCAGTCATAACCTGTAGGTAGAATCCCAAAGCAAAGGAAAAGGGAGGCTGGCAAACTAAAAAGCATTAGGAGCTGCTAACATGCCCTGTAAAACTGCAGTGGCAAACCCAGCCCTAGACTTGGAATAAAGAGGGAGATGGTAATGCTTAGTAAAAGTGTGCACTGAACTCCAAGTAGCTGCCTCCAAAATATCCTTAGTAGCTACCCCCCTCAAAAAGGCAGTAGATGTGGCAGTAGCCCTAGTGGAATGAGGTCTGATCCCAGCAGGAACATTCTTCCCATGATGAGAATAACAAAAAGCAATACAATGACCAATCCACTTAGAAATAGTTTGCTTTGAAACAGCTTTCCCTTGTGAACCCAAAGCAAAATAAATAAATAACTGTTGAGTCTGCCTGAACTCTTTAGTTCTGCTCAAATAATAGCGTAGCTGCCTGTGAATGTCCAAAGAATGCAAGACTTTTTCCCCCCTATTTTGGGGATCAGCATAAAAAGTAGGCAAATGAATAGACTGGTTTAAGGCCACATTCGAAATCACTTTAGGCATAAACGTAGGGTTAGTACGCAAAGACACCCTATCCTTATGGAATATCAGGAAGGGTTCAACTGCCATGAGTGCCTGCAATTCAGATACCCTCCTAGCAGAAGTAATGGCCAACAAAAAAGCCGTCTTCCAAGACAAAAACTTCAACTCAGACGTAGCTGCAGGTTCAAAAGGAGGTAAAGTAAGCTTCTCCAACACAAAATTGAGATCCCAGGAAGGAGTAGGAGCTCCACGTGGGGGTCTTATATTTTTTTTTTGCCCCTCTAAGAAATTGCTTAAACAAAGGGTGAGAAAATAAAGGAGAGTCACAATCATAGTGAGCAGAAATGGCTGCAGCATGAACCTTCACAGAGGAAAATGACAAACCCTTGTCTAGTAACTCAGTAAGGTACTGTAGTGTAAAACTCAAATTAGGCACTGAGACATCAAAGCCCTTTGCTGTGCTCCAAAGAAAAAATCTCCTCCATTTATCAGCATAAACTTTTCTAGTACTAGGCCGCCTGGCTTCCAAAATGACATCTAAAACCTGTTGAGGAAGCTGAGACCCCACAGTCTCTAAAACAGAATACGCCAGGCTGTTAGATGCAGGGACTGTACCCTGACATTGAGAAAATGATTGCTTGACTGGGACAACAAGTGAGGAATCTGTGGCAAAGGCCAAGGAGGCTCCTGAATTAAACTCCTCAGCAGAGGATACCAGTGCTGACATGGCCAATCTGGTTCTATTAGAATCATGCAAGGCTTGTCCCGCCTGACTTTCAAGAGTACCTTGGGAAGGAGAGGCAGAGGAGGGAAAGCATAGACGTGAAGGTTGTTCCAACTGAAAGATAGAGCATCCACTTTCCAAGCTTTTGGGTGAAACATCTTTGTGCAAAATTTTGGCAGTTGGAAATTTAGTGGAGAAGCGAACAGATCTATGTCTGGAGTTCCCCAAGCCACTGTCAACTGTTGGAATACGTGAGGATCCAATTTCCACTCGTGGGGATCCACAATTTGTCTGCTCAATACATCTGCTAGGGAGTTCTGTGCTCCTGGCAGAAACCGTGCTTGAAGATTGATGTGCAAACTCAGTGCAGTCTCCCACAATATCATTGCTTGCCTGCAAAGAGGGTAATAATGGGTTCCCCCCTGCTTGTTGATATACCACATGACTGTTGTGTTGTCTGTTCGAATCAACACCTGTCCCGACTGAAGTAGGTCCTTGAAGGCCATCAAGGCAAATTGGACTGCTAACATCTCCTTCATGTTGATATGCAAATGTAGTAGTCTGGGAGGCCACGTGTCTTGAATCCATTTCCCATTGAAGTGTGCTCCCCAAGCCAAGTCCGAGGCATCCGTCGTTATGATCTGACTCGCCTCTGGTCGGGTCACAGAGAGTCCCTTGTTTAGGTGACATTCCTGAGCCCACCACAAGAATTCCTTCTGGATGCAAGGTATTATCTGAATGACAGTGTCCAAATCATGGCAGTGTTGAGTCCATACACTTTTGAGATACCATTGTAGCTTCCTCATATGCAGTTTGGCATTGGAAAGTACAAGAATGCAAGATGCCATGAAACCCAAGGCTTGAAGGACTGACCTTGCAGTCAGCCTGGACAGTACTGATAACTGCTGGAAGTATAGATGAAGAGTTCTTTGTTTGTCCGGGGTCAGAAATGCCATCTGAGAAGCTGTATTCAGTCTCACACCCAGAAAGCACATGTCCTGAGAGGGTACTAGACTGGACTTTATTTCGTTCACAGAATACCCTAGGCACCTTAAAACTGCCATTACATACTGTAGATGTTGAAGTAACTTGTCTTTGTCTTGAGCAAGAATCAGGCAATCGTCCAGATAAGGATAAATTTGTATTCCCCTCTGTCTGAAGAAAGCAATTACAGGATCCAGAACTTTTGTGAACACCCTGGGCGCAGTAGATAAACCAAAGGGCAATGCAGAGAACTGATAATGAGAAGTACCAGCCCGAAATCGCAGGAATCTCCTGCAGCTGGGCCTGATAGGAATGTGAAGATAGGCCTCTTTGAAATCCAGGGTTACCATCCAGTGATCTTTGCCTAGCATAGGCAGAAGTTGTTGTAATGTTAACATCTTGAACTTTGGAATGTCTAGGTAGGTATTGAGAATGGACAAATCCAGAATTGGCCTCCAAGTGTTTCCTTTCTTTGGCACTAGGAATAGACGGGAATAAAACCCTAGGCCTACTTCTGACGGAGGTACCACCTGGATTGCTCCCATCTGTAAAAGCAAAGAAATTTGCTCCTGAGCCTCCAGCCTTTGCTGAGGAGGCACATCCGGCATGCCTTTGAAAGGAGGAAAAGTGTGAAAATAAAACTTGTAACCTTGATTTATTATTTCCAACACCCATTTGTCCTGGGTGACCAAATGCCAGTTTTGTCTGAAAAGTGCCAACTTTCCTCCTAGAGGAGCTGCCAGAAAAGAAGGATCTGGCAGCTGAAGATATAGGTCATTGGGTCTGTTTACGAAAAGGCTGACCCCTGCCCTCACCAGAAGACTGTGCAGGAGAACTCCAAGTCCTAGGTCTGAAAGAACCCTGAGCGTGAGCCCTGCCTCTACCACGTCTAGACCTGCCCTTAGACTGATAATCCGAAGAAGGGTAGGACCATCCTCTAGCAGGCCAATTCCTGCTAAACTTAGGGGGCTGCACCTGCAAAAAATCCTTGACCATCTGCATAGACTTAGCCTTATCTTCCATCTTTTTCAAAACTGACTCCACAGGAGAACCAAAAAGAACTTCAGATTGAAGAGGAGCATCCAAAATCCGAGCTTTAACATGCTCTGACAAATTTTGATCCTTAAGCCAGGCATGTCTACGAATAACTGAACCTGTAGCAGCCACCCTGGATGACGCCTGAAGAGCATCGAAACCACACTGCAAAGAATGTTTTCCAACGTGATCTGAAGCATGAACCAATTCCTGCAATTCCTTACACTCTATACCCTCAGATAAAGCATCCACCTTAGATTTCAATTGGCCTAACAAAAAGTTCTGATACTTCAGCATATGAAACTGGCAATTTAAAGCCCTCATAGCTAACGTAGAGGAGGTGTACACTTTTTTCCCCCACCTATCCAACGCTCTAGAATCTTTATCCAAAGGAACTGGATTCTTAACCACAGAAGCTCTGACACCCTTCGGCCCTTGAATAACAGTTTCCGGGTCAGCTCTAGGACTCTTGTACAAGTATTTATGTGCTTCTGGAACTCTGTAATATCTGTCTGGCTTGACAGGGGCAGGGGGTAAAGAATCAGGATTAAGGGAAGCTTCAGAAAAAACATCCGGAACAACATCTAAGACAGGGGGAATAGCCAAGGGCCTATGTTGTGGCAAAAACAAAAATTCCCTAAGCCTTTTTCGAGAATCTGAAAAATCCTGACCTTCCCACTTGAAATGTTCCCTCATGGAATGTAAAGTTTCAGAAAAGGAAAAATCCTCTGGAGGAGAAGCAGAAGGACAGGAATCCTCTGCATCCGAATCTGAATAGGGAGGGAAATCCTGAATATCTTCAGCTGAGGACTCAGAGTAGTCTGAAGAATGCTCCATTCCCTCTAAATCTGCCTCCACCCTAGACCTCTTCTCTGGGGGGGGGCATAGAACCCCTGATCAAAGTAATCAAGTCCTCTGCCATTTTCAACATATGTTTTTTAGGAACAGGGGCTGAAGAACTAGGACTATGGTCAGGGCCAGCAAGACAAGGTTTAGCCTTAGCATGGCCTTTAGCCACTGAGGTAGAAGGCCTAATAACCTTTTGTAAGGATGGAACTACAGATACCTGAGAAGCACCCTCGGCCTGGCCTAACTCCTGAGAGGCCAACTCCTGCAAAAGTAAAGGTTCCCCCTGGGATTCAGCCGAGGCCTCGGCAGGATCCACTGGTTCAACCGGAGGTTCCATAGAACCGGCGTCCGCAACGGACGACTCATCCGGTTTAGACCTCAAAGATTTATCTTTACGTTTTGTAGCGGTAGCGGGCGTCGGAGGATCCGACGGCATGTTATAGTTACACCGCTTACCGAAAACAAGCCTGGCACAGTCTAATCTTCGTTTAATGGTGCGCTTATTAAATCTAGCACAAAAGCGACACCCGACTACGTCGTGTTCAGGCCCCAAGCAAGGAATACAGAGAGAATGATAGTCCCTATGAGGTATCTGTTTCCCACAAGAAATACAATTATTAACTTTTTCTGACATCCGGATAACTGAGGCAAGAAAAGACAAAAATTTCCCCAACGGGGTACTTAGCCCAACCTGGTCTTCGGTCTGAAACTCGATAAATGAAAATTTCAGAACGCCGAACGGCACTTGCAAACGCTGCTTCTGCTTCGGACCACGCGGCAAGAAAGACTGAGGATATGGCGTCGGTCATGCGCTTAAGTACTACTACGTACTGACGTCAGCTCTGGGCGACCATGACCGACACCAGCCTAACTCTTTGGTATTCGGGCCGACCGAGGACAGCGGACTACCCACAGGTTATGACTGCAGCAATGTGAGACGAAGAACATCAAATCTTCTCAACAAGAAATCTTCATTTAAAAAAGAACTTCAATCATTAATATCTAATATACAAGAACTCTCTTCAAAACTAGACAAAATGGATATGAAAATAGATAATTTTAAGAAGAAATGTACGCAGCAAATGGATATCATACATGAAGACCTCACTCAACAGAAGAAACAGATATCAGGTATAGAAACTACTATGAATTACATTGATACCAGAACAAAGGAGAATGAGCATAATGTTGAATTTCTATTGAAACAAAATACTTTTCTTCAATTAAAAGTAGATGATCTTGAAAATAGACCTCGAATAAGTAATATAAGAATATTTGGCTTACCTGAAGGTATTGAAGGATCAGATATGGTGAAATTTCTATCTTCTTGGTTGCCTCAAATTTTGGAATTACCAGAGGCTCTTAGATCCTTGGCAATGTCTAAAAATAACAAGTCCAATTTTACTAGATCTGTAATTGTGAAATTTCTTTCTTCACATGACAAATTTCATTCCTGACAGGAACAGAGTAGGTTACACACAAAAAGCATTTGTTAAGCTTTCACTTACAGTGCTTTGTAATTAAGCAGGTCACCATATTGGTCAGCCATAGGGCTCTTTGTTTCTACTTGAGTGGTTGCCTCCTTCCCCTGTAACTGAAGTAAATTGACTCTTACATTAAGAGCTGTAATACTTACCTTATAGCTTTAGGACACCTTAGGAAACCTTGTAAACTGCAATAGCCCCGCTACGTTCGCCCTCGCTCCCCTCCCTGCCCCTAATTCCCTCCCGCCCCCAGTACCTCTAAATTTATAGTACTATAGCCACTCCCCCACTTTCTAGATCCTATGTGCTTTCATCTGGGATAATTCCACCCACCCCCATTCTACTACCTACATTTTAATAGCACCTATTAGCTTTCATCTGGCATTCTCCCATCCCCCTTCCAGTACCTTTACCTCACCACTCTATCTTCTGGTGTTGCATCACCAGGTAAAACAGTTCCTTCACTCACTAGCTGAATCACATATAATGATATACTCCTCTTTACTACCCCTCTTGTTCACACCATACCTGCTTACCTTGTATGAAAACCAGTTTCTCACGGGATTTCAGGTCCCAAAAGGCCATACTGTCACCCCAGCTGTAAATCCTTCCACCTTCAACCATACTTACAGTACCAGATCCTATCCAACATCTTGTTCAGTCTATCAACATCTGAACCCCAGGCACATTAGCTCTAGATCCAAACACTACCACAAACTAATAAACAAATTCCTGAAGTTCATCACCAAATAGACTCAACCTAATACTTGGTGGTGATATTCACCCCAACCCTGGCCCACTCACTTCAGATACACATACCCCCTCTACTTGTAATCTAAGCTGTAAACCTACAATTAATAGGTCAACTAACTCTCTCCTAGTCTGTCATCTCAATATTAGAAGCATTAATAACAAGGTACATGAATTGCATGCACTTCTGGATGTCCACTCCCCTGAGATTCTCTGTTTATCTGAAACCTGGTTAAAACCTAACACTAAAGACAATGAAGTGTTACCACCTGGGTACAACATACACAGGCTGGATCATGCTTCGAGGAAGGGGGTGGGGTAGCCGTACTCTATAAATCTGAGTTGAATGTCACCATAGATGTAATACAACCTCCTCAGATTAATAACTCAGAGATTCTTGCCACCAAATTGCAACTTAATAAAAATAAATGCATTAATATCATCTGTATGTACATTCCTCCAGGTAACAATATATCTACATTTGAAGATATCCTGCACTGGCTATCATGTCACTACCCCCAAGAAACACTACTACTTGGAGACCTTAACATAGACTGGGGCACTTGTTCCTTAGAATCTCCAACCACCCATATTAACCTGCATGCATTTACACAAATCATATCCACCCCTACCAGGATAGGTAAACCCAACCAAAAAGAAAGTATACTTGACTGGGTACTCATAAACAGTCACCCCCAACTGTACACCTCTGGTACCCTCCTTAATGGCCTAAGCGATCACCTTCTCACATATGTAATTAAGCACAAAACCATTAATTCCCAACAACCCTTACTCAGAAAGGTTAGAAACAATAAAAACTTTGACCCTGCCAAATTCCAACAAGAATTAAACTCATGTAATTGGTCTATTCTAAAACACCTCCCCTTAGAGGAAGCAGTAGCATACTTTAACAACAAATTCCTTGAGATCCTTGATTTGCATGCACCTGTTCATTCAAAGAGAACCAAAGCAAAAACTGCACTATGGCTTTCTATAGAGTCTAAACTCAAAATTACCCTTAGAAACAAAGCATGGGCTTTATGGCGTTCTTCTAAAGACCCTCAAGATCACATTAAATACAGGCAATCCAGGAACGAAACCAAAAAATCAATTTCACAAGACAAAAAACAATACTACTGTAATTTACAGACAGTAAATCAAAATAACCCTCAGAAGTTTTGGGCAGGTTTAAATAATCTACTACGTCCTGGACAAACCAACCCCAATCCCTGCTGCTACTATTGATAAAACCCCTGAAGATGTTTCTGATAGTTTTAACCAATTCTTTAGTGAGACAGTTCAAGCCCTAGCTAGCCAACTACCTCCTAGCTCCCCTGGTCCTGAAAGTAGCACCCCTAGAAACCTACTTGCGTTCAGCTTCCAACCAGTCGCCACTTCACTTATCCGTACCTTGATCAAAAAAGTAAAACCCACTACACTTTCTGCTGATCAACTCCCTGCTGAGTACCTACAAAAATCAGCTGATGCTATTGCTTACCCCATCTCAATACTAATCAATCGAACCATAGTAGAAGCTAAAATTCCCGCCATCTGGAAAATATCCTATGTAATCCCACTTCACAAAGGAGGCAGCTCTACTGAATTCTTCAATTATAGGCCAATAGCTATACTTTCTCCACTTGCAAAGATTATGGAAAAATGTATTCATAGACAACTCATGCACCACCTAATCCAAAATCGCCTTATGGCAGACACTCAGCATGGCTTCCGTCCTCATCACAGCACTACTTCAGCCCTCCTAGCCTTTACTAACACCATAAACCATAATCGCAACAATAATTATATATCCTCAGCCCTCTTTTTGGATCTTTCCAAGGCATTCGATATGGTTGATCATCAACTTTTAATCCACACCCTGCAAACATTCTGTCTAGATACCAGAGCCCTCCAATGGTTTCAATCCTACCTGAATGGTTGACAGCAGGCTGTCCTTTGGCAGAACAAACTCTCTAACCTTCTACCTAACACCCTCGGAGTACCACAAGGCTCTATACTAGGGCCCTTGCTGTTCTCCATCTTCATTAACGACCTTTATACTGTCATCCCAAAAGTCAGCTGTATCCAATATGCTGATGACTCTACTCTGATTTGCTCAGCCACATCTCCAGTAGAGTTATGGTCAGCTACCCAGACCACCTTTAATACAATAGAAAACTGGCTTTCTGAACATTGTCTGATCCTAAATCCCAAAAAAACTAAAATGCTGTTATTTTCACCAACATGTAGGTCTACCGCTTTCACCTTTACCATAAAATCAAATGATGGCACAATAATCTCCCCTGACCCATCTACAAAACTATTAGGTGTCATCATAGACAATAATCTAAAATTTGACCTACATGTTAACCAAACTATCAAAACCATCAATAAAAACTAGGGTCACTTTACAGAATAAAAGCCTTCCTAACCCCTCCAGCTAAAATTGCCATAGCTCGCTCTCACCTTCTTTCAACCCTTCTGTATGCATCCCCTCTACTCTTGAATTTGAACAAGACTGTCCTTAACAAACTCTCAATTTGCTACAACCACATTGCCAGGTTTGCCACTGGGCTGCCTTTTAGGACACATCATTGCATCAATCTAAATCAGCTTGGTTGGCTTGAACTACCCAGCCTAATCCAGTATAACCAACTGATTATGGCCTATAAAATCCTCTATAATCCGAACAATACTCCTGCACTTAAAAATATTATCACCCCCTATAACAATCCTAGACCGCTTCGATCCTCTAACAAACTAATAATTCAGACTAGCAAAATTAATAACACAGCCGGTGATTCTCTCTTTGCAAACTCTGTAAGTAGATCCTGGAACTCTCTTCCAGCTGATATTACCTTACTTTCAACCTTAGGTCAATTTAAAACTAGACTCAAACAACATTTGTCATTTAACTGGCTATGTCAATGTATCAAGCCTGGCTAACTCTTTCTAGAATGTGTAAAAATCTGTTAACCAGTTTACTGTGTAATTTAATTTAATCCTGAGTTGTGCTCAGGATTAACTGTAACCTGTGGAACTTGTTTAACTTGCTTACTTATGTAATCTCTGTAAAGAGTCTGTTTGTAATATGTAATGCTGGTATTATGTAATGCTGTATCTGCTTACCCTTGGAGCTTTTCTCCCTGGGCCGTCGCTGAAAATGGACATGCATCCAGTCGGACTATCCCGGTCAACAAATGTAAAATAAAATAAAAGAAAAGAAAAGAACTGGTATTAAAAACAGCTTGGGCAAAATCACCAATCAAAATAAAAGACAAAATCATTAGATTTGATAATGATTATTCCCTAGCTGTAATCTCTAAAAGAAAATTATTTTACCTTTACTCAAAGAACTTAAGAAACATCAAATTAAAACTAGCCTTTTATTTCCAGCAAAACTAAAAATCTTTTTTCAAGATGGTCAAAAAACCTTTGAAGACTTGGATACTGCAATTTTATTTATTAAAAACAATAAAATAATAGAAAGAATTGAAGATATGGAATGGGCTTCCACTAGTCTCAAAAGAAATGCTGAGAGCAACACTTGGAAAACATTTAATTCTAAAAAGAAGCTAAAGAAATGAGTTATACACATAAGGTCATTTAAACTTTTTGGTTTTGGGATACTCAACTTTGGATAATAATCTTTTTGAATATAAGTTTCTAGTTACAAAGACCCTATAAATAGAGGAAATTAATCTGGATTTACAGGTGAGCTATTTAATTTTGTTTATTGTAAGATGTGTTTTTGCTTTGTTTTATTATTTTCTTTTTGCCTTTTAATGATATCTTACTCATAAAAAATGGTTGTGGTAATGTAACATATTTCGTATGGCTTATTGGTTTTGTACTAATAGTCTATAGTATACATCTAGTGTTTTGTTTGTTCTGATGATTTGGCCATATTATTCTGTCTGATGCCTATAGAGGGGTTGCCTCTGTGGGTGTTATCTTTGTTTGAAGCCATACTACTTTGCAGATGCCGTGTAGTGCTGGTTAGATATGCTCCGATGCTTGATGTGCATTAAAAAGGGGTAAGGTGGCATCGTGGAGAATGGCTGTATGTGTTTTGCTGGTGATTTGGTGTTGTTGGTTTGGGAATGGTTATGTACTGTTTTGGACTTGTTTGTTTGTCAGTCAGGTGCTGGTTGCTTCTCTGGTTGGTGTGTTGGTTGCCTGCCCATATGCGGATGGTGAAGTGTTCTTTGGGTTCGATAGATAAAGTGGCATGAAAGGTAGTGTTTCGGGAGTATGTTGATATTAATTTCTTGTGTTTATGCTTGGTAAGGACAGCCAGTTGCTAGCTAGGATTTCTTTGTATTTATTGTTTTAATGACGTTGGGAAAAGCTGGGATGGTGACTAATGTGGTGGCTGGTTCTGTTGGCGATAGTTGTGTGCTTTGACTATTTTCATCTGAATGGCTTGCTCGTGGTGGTGTTAAGCTCTCGAGTAGCAGTTGTTTTTTAAAAAAATGAAAGAGAAAATCCTTTGAAAAGCATTAATGTTGGTTTCCCGCTTCACATACAAAAAATAGTCATTTGGATTGAGCTTGAGAGGTTCAATTGTGTTATGAACGACCCTGCCAGATGACGAGAAGCTCGCTCACATAAATAAACGTCCAGCTTTGACATTTGACCTTGGACTCTGTCTATTCACGTAGACTTGGAACTTTGAGATGCTGGCAAGAGATGGGTGAAACAGCTGATTCTATAATTCAAGACAGTAACAAGATACTTCATTTTTTGAATACTTTCTGTTCCTGTCATTCTCTTTGCCATTAGGTATATTCTGTTTATGTCATTTACAAAAAGACATTGTGAATATAATTCATGAATCATCTTTAAGAATTTAATAAATAATATTTAGATGTTTTCAAAAACATGTTTTTGATATTTCGCATCCTGTATGCTTGCAATAGCAGTAAAATGCATAAAATATGACATAGTTGGCCTCGGTTTGATTAGCAGCTCAGACACAAGAAGACCCGGGTAAGGGATGTAGAAGTAATTGGCTGGTATGGGCTCATTTATCTGGGGGATGTGAAGAATGGTGGTGTCAATTAGTTGGTTACCACCATACAAGTGATGGCTTGCTTTACACTGGAAAGGACAGGATGAAGAATGTGCTCATATTATCCCTAGCTGGTGATGATAGCTCTTTTTAACTTATATAAAAGAGAATCCATTTTCATTTGAAGGGTGTGGAATGTCCCTAACTGTGAAATGCTTGTGTCAGCCATCAGGAAAGGAGGATAGGGCCTTATCAGAAATGCTATAATTGATTGGTCGCTAGTAGAGTGCACAAAATAATGCCATGGATCCTTGAATGACAGCTCTGCTGGTAAGTTGTCATATCTGTGCAGGGGATATCCAGTATAGGGAAATAAATGGGTTCAAGACCAGTAGAAGGAAGGATGATGGTTGGGAATCATGGAGATAAAAAGTATACAGCAAAAACACATTTTCACAATTTGTGTGACCTTTAACTTTCCACTAATTAACCTTTTGGTGTACAGTTAACTTGTTGTCATTCCACAAACAAACAAAACTAGTTCCCATCCATTTACTGTTGGAACAGGAATTGAAGTACAATCACTGCTTGTTTAGGCTGCAAATTGTTTCCTTTTTCTAAGCATTTAACTCTTTAATAATTCTCATCACATATTAAGAAACATTTGGATACAATTAAATGATATTTTTCTTACTACACTGCTTATAGACTATTACATATCATTTTGGCATGCATTTTGTGTTTCTTATGTATTAAGTCAAAGCATTTTAAATTAGTTAAATGACTTATGCATCCGTTAGCAGGTCTTACTTCAGTGCTTTATCTCTGATGTTATGTATTGAAGAAAAAAAACACTAAGTGATCCTACATTCTCTTTAAACGTACTTATTTACCTGAAATCTACAGTTTTGTGCAAGTGCAATTCATACTGTTTTCCCAACTAACTTTATGGATGTTCACTAATGCCACATAATTAAATTATAAGTTTAATATACCACAAGAAAAAGGAAAAACATCTCTTTTAGATACATTTTTGGTAGTTCTGACATTGCAAAGAAATTACACCCAAAGCAGCTAAAACATCTCTTTTAGATACATTTTTGGTATTTCTGACATTGCAAAGAAATTACACCCAAAGCAGCTTTTAGTAAACATAGTTTGTTCTTTTCTCCTCTATTGACCAATCATAGATTTACATAGGATCATAGGAGGTTACAAAGCTAATATCCCTGGGGTCCTTATAAGTCTGGTCATGTTTCACTCTTATTTCTTATTAAATAATAGAGATACAGACTATATTTTCATGCAGAAAAAGATTAACATTGACTGCTCCTATATAACAGAGCACAGGTGAAACTTCCAGGCTAAATTTGCTGTTTCTCATCCAATTGTCTAAAGTTATGCATATATAGAGTCATTGAGAAGTTCTTTTTGACTTGAATTGAGAATTTCTCCCTGAGGAATGGTGACATTCATGAGACATAAATGTCTCTCTGGGAAATTGTGTTGAGGACGCAGGCTGGGTTGGTGTCCCTAAAGTGAGTGAATTTTGTCCCTTGTGACTTATAGATATGAAGCATTTTTATTAAGGCAGGATCAGAGATTGCTCTATAGGTAAGGCACAGGTCACCTCTAAAATGTTTATACTACAAAGAGTACTGTGACAGTAATTTCAGTTTGTTCATGTATACCATGTACCTGAATTTTCATATTGAGAGATCTTAGTGGTCTCCTTATTTGCTGCAGATGTCTGGTAAGGTACACATCTATGTGAGCATTGTACTCTATTATTGGCATGATGAGAGATGAGTATGGGGGGGGTTATAATTTTTTTCACTTCAGAAGCAATGCTTTTACTTACGAGATGTGTAATGTGAAAGGCCTTTCTTGCCACTCTGGACACAAGATGATCAAAGTAATATTATTTTGACTTTATTTTATATGCAACATTTAATTTACAGCATGGCTTATGAATATATATAAATGTATGGAGGTTGACCATTAGAATATGAACTATGGTTACATTGCTCCAATTGTTTCCTTTAGATGTTTCACATATTTGATCTTGATTTTTTTGGTAGAAGTTTTTCAGATTCATCAAATGACTATAAATAATATGAGCAACATGGATTTTATAATTTTCCTAACAACATGTTTAACTGCTGAATACCATGCTTTTTCATATCCATTTCTTGTTTTATCCTGTTAATATAAACTGTTCACATGAATTAATGTAAAATGTTTAATTACTACAAGACGCTGATATGTTGCCAGTACTCAGAAAATGTATAGAACATGATAAACTAGCCGAGTTGTTTATGATTCATAGTTCGATTAAATTCACAAATTTTTTTTACACCTGCTTATTGCGATAGCAACATTTCACATATTAATAGTAGTATTGCTACAGTTTGGTATTTTTACCTGAAGATAATTTTATTTTTAGACAGTAGCTGGTTTAATGTTGCTACTAGGTTAAGGGTTAATTTAGGTGATACTATGTCACCTAGATTGGGAGTTTTAAACTCCAGAAGGGATTGGATTGTATATACTGTTTTACTAATCAGTTATGGTATTATTTGTTTGAAAGTTTTATTGCTGTTCACCACTAATTTGAATAGTAAGTTCTTTTGAAGAGATCTGAAGATGATTATTTCTATTCCAACTGGGAAATCTCATATGAATTACTAGAAATTAATATAATATTAACACCTGGTGGTCAATTCTCTGATTTATTTTGTTTAATCTTAAATGACAGCAATAAAAAGTATTTCCATTAACATTAATGGCTTAAATAATCCAGGTAAAAGAGGTAATTTATTTAGATACCTTAAACTTCATAAATCTCAACTAATATTTTTACAAGAGACTCACCTACTCTCAGAGGATTTATCTAAAATAAATAATAAATCTTATTCTGTTTTAGTAAGCTCTGAACATCTTCAAAAAAAGAGAGGAGTAGCCATCTTGTGGAATTACTCACTACCATTACCCAAAATAATAGATAGCTATAAAGACAATAAAGGAATGTTTTGTGCTATAACTTTGGAACTAAATAAAAAAATGTATACATTATTTAATATATATTGGATTCCAGTTATAGGTACTAACACGGTAAAACAACATTTAGATCAAATTCTGCATTTTACAAAAGGAAAATCAATAATAGTAGGGGACTTTAATTGTATATTAGATCATAAAGATTCTTCTAATAAAGGTAAAAGGAAGATCTCATCGTCAGCTAAGAAATTAAAATATTTTATTGAAATATTTCTTTTAAAAGATATTGATCATTTTATGACTCCAAATTCATTATTTTATACTTTTTATTCCAACAGACATAATACATATTCTAGAATTGATAGAGTTTTGGTTTCCAATGACCTATTAGATTTTCTAAGAAATACAAAAGTAATAACATGCCCTATTTCTGACCATAATGCTATTATTTTTTATCTCAATATCAACAATGTTTCTACTATTCAAATCCAAAGAATACCAACTTATATTACAAAGTTAAAATAATTTAAAGAATTCATTATAATTGAAATTTTTTTTTTTACAACTGAATAATTCAAATGACATATCAAAAATATATATATGGGATGATTTAAGAGCATATCTATACAGAAAAAGTCTGAGCTGGTATTATAATAAAAATACATTATGGGATAAAGAACTTTGTGGAAATAAACTCTCTAAATAATAAATATATTGAAATATTAAACCATAAAACAAAAATAATTGCAGAAAAATATAAATTAATTAATCATTCAAATAACCCAAAAACTTTAAAGTTATTGGCTGATAAAACTAAAAGATTAAATAAAATTAATCATATCAAAGAAATATTCTCTCCTCAAAAAAAAAAAAAAGATGGTAACTAATCTTCACAACATTCTATCGGAATTTAGAAATTTTGTTAACAATATCAACCAAAATTCTAACTAAATAGATCCTAAAGAAGATATAAAAACCTTTGTTAGCAAATATACTAATAAAAGACTATCTACTGAACAGAAGTATATTATAAAAAATATCAAAAATAATCTGATCTTGCGTCAGGTTAGCGCTTGAGTTAAATAATTGAGATATAATCAAAGAATGTGTAGAGAAACCCAAACGTGAGCAGGCACAATTCCTCGTTGTAGTAAATCAAGCAAGATAGATGCCAAATATGTAGGATAAAAGCAATATTTAATCCACAATCAGCTAAAAGACAGTCAGATGAGCGCTTTCGCAATGATGCTTCTTCAGATCTATAACAACTTCATCAAATGCTTTGTACTATATATATTAGTTGCAATCAACGTTTGGCAAATTAGATAATTAATAGCAGAGTTCACAAAATTTTAAAGAGACATATGCCTTTACAGTGAGAGGTATATGCTGTTGCAATAAAAGTATATATACAGCCAAAGTGCAAACATATAAAAACATATAAGAATACAAACATAATCAAATACATGGATAAAAATACTATTAGCTATTGTTGAATAAAAACATTGAAAATATGTTAGATAAATAACAGCAAAATTATTTACTGTTCCTTCTCTGCCTCAGTTTAGGTCTAATTGAGGCCCTCTCATTTAAGCCACAACCTTTATCTGCTTTTAATAGTATAATCCATTCTGTTTCTTTACCCTCTGTATATATTTTTATATCTCCACCTCGTGGATTAGGAGTTATCACTTCCATTACTTTAAATAAAAATGCATGCTGTGCATTAGTCATCATAAGGTGTTTAGCTAGAGCTGAATGAAAAGTCTGATGAAGCATTATGCGAAAGCGCTAATCACTGTTCTGTATGTGCACTCGTATTAAATTTTTTGCCTGATACACTGCCTGGATATCGTTATTGGGTGTTTTATTGCTGGAGTAATTTTGGTTACTTTTGGAATATATGCTCTTCATTGTATTGCTCTTGGTTGGTGTTTTTTATATTTATGCTGATAGATTAAAAAAAATTTACCTAATTTTATTGACAATGATCAAACAGGATTCATAGTGAATAGGAATTAAATTGATAACATAAAAAGAACTTTAATTTTGATTGAATCGGTTAAACAATTAAATAAAATTTTGACTTTGATTAGTTTAGATATTAATAGTGTGTTTGATTCTATTACCTGGAATTATTTATTTATCCTATTAGAAGAACTAAATTTGTCTAATAAATTTATAAATCTCATTACAGTTATATATAGATAGTCAAGCATGCATTAAAATTGGCACAAGTATATCACAAAATATACAATTAGTTAAGGACACTAAACAAGGATGCCCGTTGTCCCCTTTATTATTTACACTAATTATGGAACCATGGGCAAACCTAATAAAATGGGATAACAATATAACAGGTTATAATTTAAATTCCACTTCATTATATAAAATACAGTTGTTTTCTGATGACATTCTTCTCACCTTGGCTGATGAAAATACATCTATTTGAGCCCTTTTTAATAACATAAATCTTTTTCAAAGGAAATCTGGTCTAACTTTTAATAATAATAAAACACAAATTCTCTTAATTGGCCCAAAACAATTTAATTTACATGATGATTATAAAAAATATCTAACACAATCTGATCAACTTCTTTATTTAGGCATTTCAGTAGCTAAACATATTGAGGATATCATACAAATTAACTATAACAACTGTCTTACAATATTTGAACAAAGAATTGGAATAGAATACCTTTCTCTATGGATGAAAGACTCACTATTATTAAAATGATTTTTCTCCCTAAAATTCTTTACATTATTCAATCCATCTCTATACCTCCCCCGTACTGGATAATTAAAAAAATAAATGCAATTTTTTTTAAATTTTTTTATGGTTTTCAAATAAATCTAGAATTGATTTATCTCACCATATGAAAAACTGGGATAATGGAGGTATAGCATTGCCTAATTTAGAATTTTATTCAATTTCATCTATGGTAAAAGTGATTTCTCTCTTAATTGATACTAATTATCAAGCTAAATGGAAAAAAAAATGTTTGAAATATTAATGTTGGATACTATAAAAAATAACTCTCAAAACTGTTGTTTATAAATAACCCATTAATTTGGGTCCTAAAAGATCAGCTTTCCACCTTTTGTTCCCTAAAATTTAAAAGTAATTATTTAACTCTTTTGTTAAAATCTTTTAGAAATTTTATATTTAAATATAATGTTTATAAAGAATGGTCATTCCTTCTCTTTCCTATAGCCTACTCAACAGGTATTCTTTTTACCTCTGACAGTAATAAAATGTGCATCTTTAAACAGAAAAACTTATTCTTTCGGTATCAATTGATGTCAAATAATGTCTTGAAATCAGTTAAATTACTAGATGTTGAGTTCAGATTTGAGTCCCTTTTATTGATTGGAGTTACATGAAGGAAGGAATTTTATACAAAATAGAATTGACTTAATGACCCCTTCAGTTAAGAAAGTTATACCAAACTTACTACATTACTTGATTTTATCTCTTTAGAATAATTCTCCTTCCACTAATAAACTCTCGCAAATATATAAAGCTATCAAATCGGATTTAGATGTCGACTCTGACAGTTACTGGAACTTTTTCTTTTCCATTAATAATTATTTTCCCACAGACAAAGACAAATTCAATATTTTGAAATCATCTAGTATGACTACTTCCTCGTCAAGATGGAGAATATTTTCCTGGAAATATCTAAATAGATTCTTTATTACTCCTCATACATTGAGTAAAATTGGGAAAAAAGATATAAACTGTTGGAGATGTAATAATAAAGTAAATGCTGATTGGTCTCATATGTTCCATGATTGTATCGAATTGAAACAATTTTGGGATGATATCAATTATTTTATGCAAGCTATTTTTACAGACAACTTTACTTTAACTAAATCTTTAATATTAGTTAATACTCCAGTTTCAGCTTGTATTAAGGTATCTGATTACACTTTGATTCGGTCTATGCTAGCCATAGCTAGAAAAATTATCACTAGAAATTGAAAATCTAATTCCTCTCCATCTTTACAAGATTTTAAAAATCTTCTTAATGAAGATGCTTGTTTGGAAAAACTAACCATCGGGAATAGAATTCCTAAAAATACTTCTTCTCTTCGCAGTTGGAATAAAATATATGATTTTTTACAAAAGTACTTCTATATTATAGTAAATATTTACATATTTATAAATTATTTTAAATGTATTGATCTATGGTGAACATATTGTATATAGTTATGTATTGTTTATTGTTATGTTATTACTTCATGTAAAATTCATTTTATTTTGTTTTTAAAAAAAGAAAAAAGTGAGTTCATTTAATTTAACGTTATTGTATATTAAATTTCTCAAATAAAAATGTTTTGAAATAAAAACCTTTTATTTCAAACAAAAGATTGATAGTATTGAAAAGTACAGACACACACAAACTCATGCACCTATCCTTTATCTCAAACAAGAATTTGAAACTACTAAGAAGGATAGATGCGCATATAGAAATACACACACGGAAACACAAACATACAAGCACACACATACACACACACACATATACATATTAATAATCTGA
>NC_056739.1:747589170-747594170 GCF_019279795.1 Protopterus annectens | reverse complement strand
ATTTTGATACTACTCAAAATTATAGGCACACGAGCACACGCACACACACACAAAAATACATACACAAACATACACACAAAACTCGGTCCATTATCTGCAAAGTTTCATGCTGCTGAAAAGTACACAAACACATGCACACAGAAACGCACACAAATAACTATCCATTATTTGAAGAGTTTGATATTCAAAAGTACACACAAACAAATTTAAAATGTACAAGTCTAGTTCTACTAGTAACATAGTAGGATGTAAAAACTAAGGATAGAATACTTTAAGGCATAACTTAAGATTAAATCTCATCTCCAGAAGGCATCAGGTAGGGACTTAGTGAGAAGACAAAAATTTAGTTGTATTTAGAATATGTTTCAGTCGGGATTGGTACAGGGACATAGCCAATGTGAAATAAGATGTTCTTTGATTTGTTTTTTGAATAGAGAGGTAGACCCAAGACTAGTTATATTCTGAGGGAGTTGATTCCATATTTTACCAATGGAATTAGAAAATAAAGCATCCCCAGCTTTATTGTATGATTTAGTTATGGATACTAGGAACTTATTTGCAGAACGAAGAGTGGTTAGGTTCTTATATGGAGAAATGAGGTATGCTAGGCTGGGAGTATTTTTGGGGAAATAAAGAGCTTTATGAATGATGAGTAATTGTTGATACAATAGGTGGTTATTTAGTTCTAGCCAGTTTAGTTGTTTAAGGTTGTGACAATGGTGAGTTCTGAGGGGAGTAGCATTAATGAATCTAGCTATACTGTTATAACAGGTAGAGAGTTTGTTGATGTTATTTTTAGAAAGTGTGGTAAATATAGCTGAAGCATAAAAAAGGGTGGAAAGTAGGTGGGTTTGTGCAATAGTTTTCCTGGCTGCTGGGTTCAGGAAGGATTTAATTCTATAGAGTGTCCCAAGTTTTTTATTAACAGCTTTAATAGAAGTGTTAATTTGTTCCTCAAAGTTCAGATGGTTATCAATGGTTACACCTAATAGTCGAGTGTTTTTTTCAGGGTTTATACAGGTGGCATTATTAGAGGAGATAGTAAAGAAAGGTGTAGGAGATTTATTTGTAGGAGTAAAGAGCAGTAGCTTTGTTTTTTGGGGTTAAGGAGGAGGCAGTGCTGCATAAACCATATTTCAACATTATGGAAGGTTGTTTGGGTGATGGACTGGAGAGAGGTAATATCTGTATCTGAGCAGATCAGAGTTGAGTCATCTGCATATTGGATGCAGGTCGCTTGTGGCACATTCAGATAAAGATCATTGATAAATAATGATAAAAGAAGGGGTCCAAGGATAGAGCCTTGTGGAACTCCGATATTTACAGGGAGTAAGGATGATAGGTTATTTTCCCAAAGCACTGCTTGTTGCCTGTTCTCGAGATAGCTTCTAAACCACTGTAAAGAATGTGAGCAGGAGGTTGTTAAGTTTTTCAAGAAGTATGTTATGGTTAACCATATCAAAGGCTTTTGATAGGTCTATAAATAGTGCAGCAGAGAAATGGTTAATATTACGATTTTTATTGATAGAGTCAGCAAAGGAAAGTAGGGCAGTTGTAGTACTGTGGTGGGGCCTGAAGCCATGTTGACAGTCGGCTAGAAGTTTATTTTGAAGAAGGTAGTCAAGAAATTGTTTGTGTATGCACCTTTCCATTATCTTTGCTAACGGGGAGAGTAAGGCAATAGGGCGATAGTTGGATATTTCAGAGGAAGGGCCACCTTTATGAAGGGGAATTATATGAGAAATTTTCCAAATGGTAGGGATTTTCCTTTCTGAGATGGTTCTGTTTATCAGTATAGATATTGGGAGATAAATAGCTTTTGCAGCTATTTGTAAGAATTCGGATGGGAGTTTGTCTGCAGATGGAGTGCAAGGCTTTAGTTTTAATAAAAGCTTATATATGATCGATGATGCGACAGGTTGGATTTGAAAGGCATTAGTAGAGGCTGTTGAGTTATTATGTGGGGAGGCAATGGGTGTTGGTAGGGAGTTGGCTAGGGTTAGAATAGCTTCTGTAAAGTAGTTATTAAAGGCGTCTGGGATTTGTATAGAGGAGTTAGGGTTTAATCCTGTAGGAGCAGGAGTAGGAGAATGTCCAGGTTTTAGAAGTTTATTAATGCCTGACCAAAATTTTTGTGGGGTATTTTGAGTAGTATTTTGAAGATGAAGATAAAATTCCTTTTTATCGCTAAGAGTGTATTTCTTGGTAGTATTTCTTAACTGTTTATATAGGAGATGATCAGCTGGAGATTTTGTAGCTCTCCATTTAGCCCAGATTTTGTTTCTCAGGATCATTCTTTCTTTTGTTTGCTTGGATAGCCACGGGGCAGTTTTGGCTCTTATCCTGGTGGTGTGAAAAGGAGCGTGATAGTCAAGGATCTGCAGAAATTTAGTGTTAAAATAGGAAACTGCTTCATTAAGTTCAAGGTTTGATAAAGGTGACCAGTCACAAGCTTGTAATTCATTAAGGAAGTTGTCAGGGTTGAAAAATCTTTTTGAGCGGCTTGTTTTTAGTTTATGCTTATTAGGAATGTACAATTTTTGTCTGATAACATAAGTAAGAATATGATCACTAATACTATCAGGAAGTGTCCCAGGAGTATAGTTGTTAGGGGTATTATTTATTAGAATCCAATCTAGAATTGTTTCTTTCATGTTAGGTTTATGGATTCTAGTTGTAGTTGTAATCAATTGAGAGTAACCATGGAGATTAATATGGTTAGTAGGTTTTTGGGCTATACAGGTATTCCAATCAATGTTAAAATCACCAAGTATAATGGTTTCTTGGGGTAGTAGGTTAGTAAGAGAACTGAGTAAGTTTTCTAGGATTAGGGTATTATTACCAGGGGGAAGATACATACAAATTAGATAGATAGCTCTGTTGTCATTAATCTGTAGTTTGACTGATAAAATTTCAGATTTGGGGCCTGTTAATGGAAGTTCCTTGAACTGTGTAATTTGTAGGTGAGATTTATAGAGAATGGCTATCCCG
Source organism: Protopterus annectens (assembly GCF_019279795.1). Lineage (NCBI taxonomy): Eukaryota > Metazoa > Chordata > Ceratodontiformes > Protopteridae > Protopterus > Protopterus annectens. Next base: position 747,591,179 of record NC_056739.1, on the reverse strand, counting down.
CCACCTTTTTTCTTAGTTCGTAAACACAAAAAACATTGCATTGTCTCAAACAAGAGTTTGGTACTACTGAAAGGTGCACACACACACACACACACACACACACACACACACACACACACACACACACACACACACACACACACACACACATCCCTGCCCATTGTCTCACACACACATAAACATGCACACGCATCGACACATAGACACACATGCATTAATACACACATACACACAGACAAATATGCACGCACATACCTGTCTGTAATCTCAAACAACATTTTGAGACTACTCAAAAGTACAAGCACACAAATACAAACACACACACACACACACACACCTGTCTATTATCTAAAACCAGAACTGAAAACTACAGAGACAGAAGACCACACACACACAAACACAGAGACTCACAAACACACACACAAAACTCTGTCCATTATCTGAAGAGTTTCATGCTACTGAAAAGTACACAAACACATGCACACAAAAACACACACATACAACTATCCATTATTTGAAGAGTTTGATGCTATTCAAAAGTACACACACAACATACAAACATGCACATAAATACACACACACACACACACACACACACACACACACACACATCCCTGCCCATTGTCTCAAACACACATAAAAACACACACACATCCCTGCCCATTGTCTCAAACACACATAAACACGCACACACATAGACACATACACACACATACATTTATAAACACAGAAGAATATGCACACACATACCTGTCTGTAATCTCAAACAAGGATTTGAGATTATTCAAAAGTTCAGATACACACATTCAAACACACACACACACACACACACACACACACACACACACACACACACACACACACACACACACACACACCTGTCCATTATCTCATACCATAACTGAAAACTACAAATGCAGATGAACACACACACGAACACATAAACAAACACAGACTCACAAACAAACACACAAACATCTGTCCATTATCTGAAGAGTTTAATGCTACTGAAAAGTACACAAACACATGCACACACAAACACTCGCAAACAACTATCCACTATCTGAAGAGTTTGATACTCTTTCAAAGTAAACAAACAACATACAAACATGCACATAAATACATACACACACACACACACACAAATACAAAAACACATATGCACACACACGCCTATCCATTATAACAAACACCATTTTGATACTACTCAAAATTATAGGCGCGCGTGCGCATGCACACACACAAACACATACACAAACACACAGACTCACAAACACACACAAAACTCTGTCCATTATCTAAAGAGTTTCATGCTGCTGAAAAGTATGCAAACACATGCACACAAAAACACACACAAACAACGATCCATTATTTGAAGAGTTTGATATTCAAAAGTACACACACAACATACAAACATGCACATATTTACACACACACACACACACACACACACACACAGACATACACCCACACACACACACACACACACACACACACACACACACACACACACACACACACACACACACACACACACATCCCTGCCCATTCTCTCAAACACACATAAACATGCACACACATAGACACATACACACATGCATATATACACACAGACGAATGTGCACACACATACCTGTCTGTAATCTCAAACAAGGGTTTGAGACTACTCAAAAGTACAGACACACACATACAAACACACACACACACACACCATTTGGATACTATTCAAAATTATAGGCGCGCGCACAGACACACACAAACATGCATGCATGCAGACATACATACACAGATACACACACACACACACACACACACACACACACACACACACAAATATAAACACATATACCTGTCTGTAATCGCAAACAAGGGTTTGATACTACTCAAAAGTACAGACACAAAAAACACACACACCCTGACACACACATGCAGACACACACACACATGCACACACACACACACACACACACACACACACACACACACACACACACACACACACACACACA
>NC_056739.1:747551670-747559170 GCF_019279795.1 Protopterus annectens | reverse complement strand
CAAGAATTTAGGAATCTCACAAACAACGTAAAAACACGAACTCTGGAACCAAACAGGACAAGTAATAACGCTCTTTATTTCAGGAATCACGTTTTCGCTCCCACACTGTAGAAGCTTCCTCAGTTAATACAAATTAATTCATTAGCAATTACCTTTTATATACATTACAATCATGATGTCATTTCCTTTTATTTTATTTTAAAGCCCCAAACCCACCACAAAGTTGCCATAGGGTGGAAGACATCATTTCATTCAAAAAAGTGGCACTTCATACTATACTTAATAATTCCATCGTCGCACATTTGTAGTATATTAAATTACAAAGCAGAGTTAATAATCAACATTTCATTGTATACATCAATTAAAATTTTTATATATAAAATAAAATAAGTATAAAATATTAATTTTAAGAATTTATTTAACTTTATCCATATATATATGTACTTCCCAATGTATGGGTCCACCTCCATCTGTTTTTATGTGTGTGCATATGGGTGCAATGTCCTTCACCTATCTCATATAACTCTTATATTTAAGAATTACTGAAATATTACAGGATTCATTTAATCCTGGATAGGTGAAGGCATCTACACCAATCTGCCACTCTAGCTCTCTTACTTCAAGTAACAGAGTTTGAGGTCCACCCTTGCTCCAGTTAAAACCTGCTCAATGCCCATAAATTGAAAACTATGTCCGATATTTTGCATGACATGTTTGGACAAAGCATTATCCATCTTTTTGTTATTTATCGCATAAAGATGTTGATATATTCGATCGCTCAATTTGATCGGTCTTCCCGATATAAAAACAGGGGCAACAAGTGCAAAAAGCAATATATATCACAGATTTTGTAGTGCAATTAATTCTAGAATTAATGGTATATTTTTTACCTCTGATTGTAAATGAGTTGCCCACTTTCAAGCAATTGCATCTATTACAAAATCCGCACATAACTGTACCAGGTTGTCTGTTAGAGAATGTACATAATCCAGGTCTCTGTAGTAGTTCTTTTAAATTCCTGCCCTTTTAAACACTACAGACGGTTGTGGTCCTAGTTTTTGGAGCAATCCAGGGTTATTAAAAATAAAATACCAGTTTTTCTTTATAATATTCCATACATCACCAATATGTCTATTAAATGTTAAAACAAGACTTGTCCTGAATTTATTTTTATTTTGACTACAGGTTTCAATACCAGTACTATTATGGTCTAACCCGTTTTCTAGGGGTAGGTCTGATACTTCCCTAACATCCGTATTTGGGGTTTGATGTTTACATCTTAACAATGGCTGGTAAAAGCCTGTATTGCGTTTCATGGAGACCTCGTAGATTAATTCATCAATTAAGTAATCTGGGTACCCCCTATTTATAAACAATTCCTTCAAAAAAGAACACTCATCCCTGAATGTTTCAATTGTACTACACATACGTACGGCTCTAACTAATTGTCCTTTGACAATAGATCTTTTTTGTTTAGCCGGATGATTACTAGAGTAGTGCAAGAAAGCATTACAGTAAGTAGGCTTTCTATATATAGAAGTCAAAAAACAGCCATTTACCACATCCTTAATTAATTCAACATCTAAGTAGTCAATAACATTATTAGAAAACTTATGGGTGAATTTCAAAAATGTGCTGGAATTATTCATAGACTCCAGCAATTCTACTGCTTCATTTTCACTACCCTTCATTAGAATAAACACATCGTCTAGAAACCGTGTGTAGTACTTCACATTTTTAAATAGGGGATTGTTTTTCAATATAACCTTTTCCCAGTAAGCAACTACTAGGTTCGCCACGCTTCCCCCGCATGGCGAGCCCATAGCTATACCTTTTTTCTGTAGGTAATATTGATTATTAAACAGGAAAAAGTTTGATGTTAAAACAATATCCAAGAGTTGTGAGACCAAAGAGATCTCGTTTTTTGTAGCCCCCAGGCCTTCCAACATCAATGCACTCCATTCAATTGCTTCCTGATGTGGAATCGATGTATAGAGATCGATTACATCTATAGTCAAAAAATTAAGTGTAGGTTCAAAAATAATATTATTTATTGACTCTAGAAAGGTCCAAGAGTCCTTACAGATCTCAGATATTTGTTTTAAATATTTTGAGATGATGTCATCAATTACTCTAGCACATGGGTGGGTAATGCTACACCTACCGTCAATTAGTGCCCGCATAGGTGGATTCAAGATATTTTTGTGCAGTTTTGGGCACCCAAACATGACAGGTACTTTAGGTGTTACAATATTGATGAAATTAAAGATATCAGTATCTATTAACCCATCTATAAGTAAGTCACGAAAATAACCTCTAATTCTTTTGTAAGCTCCCATCATTTCATTGTAAGACGCGTTTGTATATGCGTCAGAATCTAGAATTAATAGCATTCTGTTAACATATTCAGAATTATCAAAGATGGCTACCCCACCCCCCTTATCAGGTTTTATCACCCTTACTGCTAGTTCCCGAAGATTGTTTAATGCTTTGGTTTGTTCAAATGATATATTACTATTAGAATCAAACCACTTTAAACCGTGGAACAAATGCCTGAAATCCAGTTCACAAACATTTTCAAATGTATTCAGGTTAGGGTGTAGTGGGGGGTTAAATGTGCTAGGTAATTTAAAGGGTGGTGCCTCACCTGAGGGCCCATTGCTGAACAGTAATTTTAAATTTAACTTTCGGACATAACTCTTTAAGTCCAAGATAGTTTTTGCTAAATCTAACTTTTGGTCAGGTACAAAGGAGAAGCCTTTTGCTAGCAACTCAACTAGGTCTTGATCTACATTGCACGAAGAGAAGTTATACACTTTAAAATCCCTTCTTTATTCAATAAGATACTAGGTCTTTCTAATCCAGTTGTTAAAAGTTCATCATCATCGATGTTTTGAATAACATCTGTCCGTACAAAATCGCAGGGAGATGTTAAAGTATTGGGGAATCTAATTTTTCTTGTTCCACCGATTCTGGCCATTTTTGTTGTTGTTGTTCTTCCCCCCTAAAAAAGGCTTTTGAAACCTTTTGTTTGTGTGGTTTCCTTGATTTTGCTGTTGGGAAGTCTTTATCCTATTACTTCTCCTCGGCTCATGGTTAGAGTTAGTACTGCTCCCATTATTATCAGCAGTAGTGTTATCATATACATTACTGTCCAGCTCATCAACTAAAAAGTTGTCTAAATCTTCAGTCATATTATTTGGGTTTCCTTCGTTTGTCAGTTGTCTTGAGAGATTTGGGTAAGCCAGTCCTTTACCATAGGCGTGTCTGTCTCTCACTAATTTTTTAGATTTAGTGAGTTTCAGTTTAACCATGAGCGCATCAATACTTTTAAAAATGCGCTCGTAGTCATATTTATAACTACCAAAGTCCATGTCATTTTTGATCGTATTGTCAAGCTTTTCAGTATCAGTGAGTAAACCACTAATATAGGTGTTATAATATTTGACCATTAGTTCTAATAATTCTAGACCTTGTCGGTCAAAAAGAGTTGTTAAATCTTTCAAAAAATTACAGTCACTGAAAAGAGTAGTGGGTCTGAAAGAATTTCTCAGGCCCTTCGGTATTTGTTGCCCCTGTTTTTATATCGGGAAGACCGATCGCAAATTGAGCGATCGAATATATCAACATCTTTATGCGATAAATAACAAAAAGATGGATAATGCTTTGTCCAAACATGTCATGCAAAATATCGGACATAGTTTTCAATTTATGGGCATTGAGCAGGTTTTAACTGGAGCAAGGGGTGGACCTCAAACTCTGTTACTTGAAGTAAGAGAGCTAGAGTGGCAGATTGGTGTAGATGCCTTCACCTATCCAGGATTAAATGAATCCTGTAATATCTCAGTAATTCTTAAATATAAGAGTTATATGAGATAGGTGAAGGACATTGCACCCATATGCACACACATAAAAACAGATGGAGGTGGACCCATACATTGGGAAGTACATATATATATGGATAAAGTTAAATAAATTCTTAAAATTAATATTTTATACTTATTTTATTTTATATATAAAAATTTTAATTGATGTATACAATGAAATGTTGATTATTAACTCTGCTTTGTAATTTAATATACTACAAATGTGCGACGATGGAATTATTAAGTATAGTATGAAGTGCCACTTTTTTGAATGAAATGATGTCTTCCACCTTATGGCAACTTTGTGGTGGGTTTGGGGCTTTAAAATAAAATAAAAGGAAATGACATCATGATTGTAATGTATATAAAAGGTAATTGCTAATGAATTAATTTGTATTAACTGAGGAAGCTTCTACAGTGTGGGAGCGAAAACGTGATTCCTGAAATAAAGAGCGTTATTACTTGTCCTGTTTGGTTCCAGAGTTCGTGTTTTTACGTTGTTTGTGAGATTCCTGTATTTTTAATTAGTATGTCGACCGGAACCTCTGGCAGCCCGAGGACACCGAATTTGTTTGGTTCCAGTGAACCAAATAAGGAGGATGAATCATTGAACGTTGCCTCCTTGCTGGGATTACTAAATCAGCGTCTTGAACAACTAGACAAACGGCTTGACGCAATCGAGAAGAAAAACGTGGCATTTCAAAGTGGAACCGGAGGCGCAAACATTGGACTTTCTTGGTCCAACATCGTTGGCGCAACATCAAATAATGGTACTATGAACAGTTCTAACTGTTCCATCCCGCCAGGCCAGCAAATAAGTACTGGCCAACAAACAACTAATGGCCGTAGCGTCCCTAACGGACCACCTCTACAAACATCAAGTGGAGTGGATTTGACCACTTTAACCCGAAGAGAGGTAGTAGAAAGTTTTCCTACTACAACAACTGGTTTGCGGATTGGTAATGGAACACCAAACAGTGAACGAGCACCTGATAATATATCAGGACCAAGACAGCAGACAACGGAAAGACTTGTTTCCAACCATAACCGGGTAACTAACGAGTTGCCTTCTTTTTCCACATGGGTGGAGAATGTGGATTGTTTTGGGTTCGCTATACAAGATTGTACGGGCACACGACTATCAGACCAAGCTACAGGCAGTTCTTCAAGTAACATAGGTGAGAATTTAAAACTGTTTGACCAAAAGTTGCTAAAGATAAAAAAGTTACAGTTGGAAGTATCCTACTTCCAACAATGTATTTCTGAAAAAATAATACCGAAGGGCCTGAGAAATTCTTTCAGACCCACTACTCTTTTCAGTGACTGTAATTTTTTGAAAGATTTAACAACTCTTTTTGACCGACAAGGTCTAGAATTATTAGAACTAATGGTCAAATATTATAACACCTATATTAGTGGTTTACTCACTGATACTGAAAAGCTTGACAATACGATCAAAAATTACATGGACTTTGGTAGTTATAAATATGACTACGAGCGCATTTTTAAAAGTATTGATGCGCTCATGGTTAAACTGAAACTCACTAAATCTAAAAAATTAGTGAGAGACAGACACGCCTATGGTAAAGGACTGGCTTACCCAAATCTCTCAAGACAACTGACAAACGAAGGAAACCCAAATAATATGACTGAAGATTTAGACAACTTTTTAGTTGATGAGCTGGACAGTAATGTATATGATAACACTACTGCTGATAATAATGGGAGCAGTACTAACTCTAACCATGAGCCGAGGAGAAGTAATAGGATAAAGGCTTCCCAACAGCAAAATCAAGGAAACCACACAAACAAAAGGTTTCAAAAGCCTTTTTTAGGGGGGAAGAACAACAACAACAAAAATGGCCAGAATCGGTGGAACAAGAAAAATTAGATTCCCCCAATACTTTAACATCTCCCTGCGATTTTGTACGGACAGATGTTATTCAAAACATCGATGATGATGAACTTTTAACAACTGGATTAGAAAGACCTAGTATCTTATTGAATAAAGAAGGGGATTTTAAAGTGTATAACTTCTCTTCATGCAATGTAGATCAAGACCTAGTTGAGTTGCTAGCAAAAGGCTTCTCCTTTGTACCTGACCAAAAGTTAGATTTAGCAAAAACTATCTTGGACTTAAAGAGTTATGTCCGAAAGTTAAATTTAAAATTACTGTTCAGCAATGGGCCCTCAGGTGAGGCACCACCCTTTAAATTACCTAGCACATTTAACCCCCCACTACACCCTAACCTGAATACATTTGAAAATGTTTGTGAACTGGATTTCAGGCATTTGTTCCACGGTTTAAAGTGGTTTGATTCTAAAAGTAATATATCATTTGAACAAACCAAAGCATTAAACAATCTTCGGGAACTAGCAGTAAGGGTGATAAAACCTGATAAGGGGGGTGGGGTAGCCATCTTTGATAATTCTGAATATGTTAACAGAATGCTATTAATTCTAGATTCTGACGCATATACAAACGCGTCTTACAATGAAATGATGGGAGCTTACAAAAGAATTAGAGGTTATTTTCGTGACTTACTTATAGATGGTTAATAGATACTGATATCTTTAATTTCATCAATATTGTAACACCTAAAGTACCTGTCATGTTTGGGTGCCCAAAACTGCACAAAAATATCTTGAATCCACCTATGCGGGCACTAATTGACGGTAGGTGTAGCATTACCCACCCATGTGCTAGAGTAATTGATGACATCATCTCAAAATATTTAAAACAAATATCTGAGATCTGTAAGGACTCTTGGACCTTTCTAGAGTCAATAAATAATATTATTTTTGAACCTACACTTAATTTTTTGACTATAGATGTAATCGATCTCTATACATCGATTCCACATCAGGAAGCAATTGAATGGAGTGCATTGATGTTGGAAGGCCTGGGGGCTACAAAAAACGAGATCTCTTTGGTCTCACAACTCTTGGATATTGTTTTAACATCAAACTTTTTCCTGTTTAATAATCAATATTACCTACAGAAAAAAGGTATAGCTATGGGCTCGCCATGCGGGGGAAGCGTGGCGAACCTAGTAGTTGCTTACTGGGAAAAGGTTATATTGAAAAACAATCCCCTATTTAAAAATGTGAAGTACTACACACGGTTTCTAGACGATGTGTTTATTCTAATGAAGGGTAGTGAAAGTGAAGCAGTAGAATTGGTGGAGTCTATGAATAACTCCAGCACATTTTTGAAATTCACCCATAAGTTTTCTAATAATGTTATTGACTACTTAGATGTTGAATTAATTAAGGATGTGGTAAATGGCTGTTTTTTGACTTCTATATATAGAAAGCCTACTTACTGTAATGCTTTCTTGCACTACTCTAGTAATCATCCGGCTAAACAAAAAAGATCTATTGTCAAAGGACAATTAGTTAGAGCCGTACGTATGTGTAGTACAATTGAAACATTCAGGGATGAGTGTTCTTTTTTGAAGGAATTGTTTATAAATAGGGGGTACCCAGATTACTTAATTGATGAATTAATCTACGAGGTCTCCATGAAACGCAATACAGGCTTTTACCAGCCATTGTTAAGATGTAAACATCAAACCCCAAATACGGATGTTAGGGAAGTATCAGACCTACCCCTAGAAAACGGGTTAGACCA
>NC_056739.1:747469170-747471670 GCF_019279795.1 Protopterus annectens | reverse complement strand
TGGAGGGGGTGAAACCTCCGACCCAGATAGAGCCTCTGAAAAAGGTGTCTTGAGTAATCCTTTTAAGATAAGTTTATTTTTACATTCTGCTAGTGTACAATTACTAAAACTAGCACAAATTTCACAATCAGCTTTAATATGATCCATGCCCAGACAGTAGACACAATGAACATGTGTATCTGAGTTAGGCATCTTACACCCACACTTGTCACACTGTTTAAATCCCAACTTAGCTTTGTCTGACATAGTAAGGAAACAAGGCTATCCTATAGAAAAATTAAGGGAGAAAATACCAGTGATATTATTTTAAAAAAATACCACTAGTAAAAAGAAAGGCCTGTCAAAGACGGGAGAGTAGGAGAATACCAATAAAGGTAAAAAATTAAATCACCAAGGAAAAGGGAAGGAAATAGGCCTAGGTTATAGGCGACAGTGAGAAAGGGCTAACGACTAAAAATTAAATAATTTTGAAGAAAAACTGTCTTAAAATTAACAAATTTCTACTTAGCCTGAGAGAGATGGCTAGCACGTCTTACTAGGAACACGGCAAACGAGATCTGGATTAACTAGGAGAGGGGCATTATGGGTAGGTCTTCACTGAGAGTTTTTGGCTGGCGTGAGTTTGGAAACGGCCATATCAGTTCCGAGGACAGAACTGAGGTCCTAATGGTAATGAATAAACAAAGATTTACAACATCAGATCAAATGGTTCATCAATCAGACATTCATAAAACAAAAAGAAACAAGAGTGAGAATAAAGACAAATAGCCCCTAAGATTATACTCTTATAAAACCTGGAATAAAATATTGTCTCTTATTATTACAGAACTCATCCAAAGAATAATAAATAAGTAAATACATAAACACATACCAAAGGATAAAGAACAAAATAAAAACCTAGCTAAAAAAGCTAGTACAGTAATACATTGCACAAAAAAGTTATATAAAGATCAACAAACTGTCATACCCCACATACAAAGTCTAAAATACAAAACACTTGTGCACATAAAAAAGGGGTCATTATTTTGAAGGGAAAAAAGAAAAAAATGCCTAATAAATACTTGCATCTCATAAAGAATATATTTTTGTAAATACGTAAAAATAAATAAATAATTTGACCATTCATCACTTTAGGAAATAGCATGCTTCAACTTTAAAATAATATAAATGGACACATTTTCATTCTTAAACAGGGTCATAGATAGGGTTGCCACCTTTTCAAATGTCCAAAGTAGGACATTTTTGTTACAAACATCTGATTTTGCAGGCCAAAACATACCCACGGCCAGTACTTCTCTTTTTGCCTTATTCGTGTAGTATTTTAGTTGCATATTCTGTTTCTTATAACATTTAGGTATTTCAGCTACAGAATAACTGTTTTTTGCAACTATTACATAAAATATAGAAAATAATTTTCTCCTAAAATCTCAGGACATTTTCATTTTTACAATTGTTTTGCAGGACACAACTAACCAAAGAGGGACTGTACCTGGCAAAGTTGGACAGGTGGTAACTCAAGTCATAGAGGGGCTTTCTTTGACTTGGTATAGTAGTTGCTATTCCTAGAAATCTGCACTTTAAGAAGTACTGTTGTGCTGGGACCTGGGAATCGAAATTATGATCCACTCCAAAACATCAAAAGTATTTCTGTTGCTGAACTTATTGCTGACTGTACTTTTATTTACTGACAAAAATAAACATTGTGGTACCCAGAAGTGAAAAGTAGTAAAGGAACAATGGTGCATACCACTACAAAAATTACACAAGTATTATTTATAGGAACTAAACATAAGCAGGGTTGCCACCTTTTCAAATGCCCAAAGTGGGACATTTTTTGTAGCAATATCAGATTTTGTAGTGCAAAACATACCCACAGTCAGTACAAAGGACAAAACTTCACTTATTTTGTCAAAATAAAAGCTTATTCTTATAGCATTAGAGTTGCTTATGGTGTTTATTATAACATTTAGGTGTTTCAAATAGAAAATAATTGTTTTATGCAACTATTAAAAAAAATATAGGAAATATTTTTGTCCTAAAATCTCAGGACATTTGCCCATTTTTCAAATATTTTGCAGGACATAACTGCCCAATGAGGGACTGTCCCTCGCAAAGTGGGACAGGTGGTAACCCTAAACATAAGCATTTGGAGTTTGCCGGGGGAATGAAAAGAAAGACGGAAACAAGTAGCTGACGTAAGCCGATCCTTGTAGACGGACTGCGACCGCGACCAGTTGGCAGATGATATCTTCATCGAGCACTGATATCTCGAGAGTAATAGTAGAAGGAATTTCTTGGGCAGGGCTTGACTCTTCAAGTGCCGCAAGCGCCTTAGAAACACTCTACGTTCTTGTCACCGCATTGTGGGCGGCTCTGTACATAGTTAATAGGTCAGTCAAATCAATTGAAATGATGTCAGCATAGGGTCGGGGACAAAATCTATTTGTTGTTCGTAACTGCAGTGACGTGTCATCAAGCCGACAAAACGGCGAGAGTTGCA
>NC_056739.1:747441253-747468670 GCF_019279795.1 Protopterus annectens | reverse complement strand
AAAAAAAAGCCCAAATCCCAAAAAACCCCCAAAACCAAAAACACAGCATCAATGGGACTGGAAGGTGTCCCAGGCTGCATCTTACATGACCTCAAAGACGATCTAACCCCTCACCTAAACACACTGTTCAAACTCATCTCTCCACAGGCTACATACCCATAGAGTGGCGCACAGCAACGGTTATTCCTCTCCACAAAGGTGGGGCCACAACACACCTCAGGAACTATCGCCCTGTTATCCTGACTAGCTTGGTCTGCAAGGCTATGGAGCACATCATCATGGAACTCATTAACAAAGACATTGGGAACCTCCAAACACTGGACACTACCCAGTTTAGCTTTGTTAAGGGCAGATCATACCTCCTAAACCTGGTGGACTTCTTTGAGACAATTACCAAGGCTATAGACAAGGGAAAGGTGGTACACACAGACTACCTAGACCTCACTAAGGCCTTCGACACCATTCCCCATTCTGGTATTATAGACAAGCTCACCAGCCTGAATATAAACCCCCTACGTCACAAGATGGGTTGCCAACTGGCTCACGGACAGAACCCACATGGTGAGAGTTGCGGGAGCTAGGTCCGACTCTAAACCGGTCACAAGTGGCATTCCCCAGGGCTCAGTCCTAGGACCTCTCCTGTTCAGCATATACTTCTCAGAGGTACAGGAAAGCACAGGAGGACTATGGCTGACCAAGTTTGCAGATGTCTGCAAACGAGGGGCTATAATTGACTCTCCGGCTGACACAGACATCCTCCAATAGGGTCTCACTGAGACGGATACCTGGTTTCAAAATCATGGCCTCAAGCTAAATGCCAAAAAGTGCATAGGCATCCCCTTTGGAAAGAACAAAGTACCCACAAACTACCACATCGGTGGTAGTCCCCTAAATACAGAAGATGTAATAAATTATCTGGAGACACAAGTAGATAGTAATCTCACCTTTGATAATCACATTGCCAAAGTGGTTAGAAAATCCTTCTACATGGCCCACCTAATCACAAAAGGATTTGCATCCAGATCAAAAGAGGTCATTGTGCCCCTCTACTCATTACTAATACATTCAAATCTAAAAACTGAAAGCTTAAATACAGGTCTAAAATCACATGACCCCTCATAGTGCAACGCCCCATTTGGGATGTACCTTACAAGACACCTGCAACAGCTGGAAAGACCACAGAAGTACCTCGCCAAGAGGATCACTGGCCTCAAACAGTTGCCCTATGCAGCTCGACTGAAAAAACTCCAGCTGTACTCACTTGCATACCGCCTACTCAGAGGTGATCTCTGCCTGACATACAAGGCCAATGCAAACCCAGAACTGATAGACATGCTCCACCTAAAGAAAACCTTATCCCTTAGAGCAACACGCTCTAGGGATCTAAACCTCACCAAAACAATAAATAGGATGTGCTGGAGGGATAGATTCCTGTCCCAGAGACTTCCCATGCTTTGGAACAAGATCCCAATCTACATTAGGCAGAGCTCCTCGCTAACACTCTTCAAAAGAAACCTGGACGAGTGGATGGGAAACAGAAAGTTTATCTCAGGGATCACTTCAGTGGCTGTGCTGGACAGAGGCACAGGGAACTAATTTAAGGGGGCGGCGAAAGCCAACACATTCTGGCTAGGCCTTCAGGCAGATAGCCTAGTACTTACCTATGAACCTATATATATATATATATGCCTCCTTTGGCTATACTGCCCATAATTTGGGGTCTGTATGTATAATAGGAGGAGTAACCAGGTAAGACTGTGGTGCTCTCCATAGCTTTGAACCAGGTTTCTGTGACTGCACAGACGCCAGCATTTTCCATGGTTAGGAATGATTGCATTGAGTGCAGTTTCATGTTTAGACTCCTAGCGTTTAGCAGCATGACCTTTAATTTGTTGAAATTTTTATGTTGGTAGTTTTAACTTCATCACATTTCCTAAAAAAGGCACTATAGGAGAGGCAAGAGCCTTTGCCAGAAGCCCAGGTGAGACAGATGCAGGCCATCTCTGGCAAAGCATCGTGGTCTGTCTATCATATCTTCCCAGGCTGCAGGTACTGGATCCACCTGGAATTACACCAGAAACTAAGCCAATTGTTAGTTAATCATTTTCTGTTTGTATTGGGGCATCATTCTGGGTGATGGCTGAATGCTGCTTAAGGTTAGGAACATACCTGCCTGGGACATATAATCAATGATCTCAATCATGTCTCTCTTCATGTTGTCCAGAAAATTCACAAAATAACAGAACATGAGTTGAATATGCATTTTTCTAAAGTAAAAGAAGTCTGTAACTCTATTGTCATTATTTATTAACTGTAATTCATCACCTTTTCTCCAAAAGTCACCACTTATAGATGGGGATTAAGAGGGACTGAGCTAAAATTTTAGTCAAAATCAGGGACAGTTGAGAGGTATGCACCTCCCTCCCTCCCTTTTACACACACACAAGTGCACGCACACACGCACACACACACACACACACACACACACACACACACACACACACACACACACACACACACACACACACAACCTTTCTCCACCTTAAACACACCCACACACCTACCTCCCTCACGCACACCTACTTACCTATCTCCCTCTTACTCAACCCCCCCCCCACAAACACACACACGCAAGCACACACACGCATGCGCACACACACACACACACACACACACACACACACACACACACACACACACACACACACACACACACAGAGCATACCTCTCAACCTCTGTAACACACATGACAATGATTTTGATGGTGATATTATTTTTGATACGTTCACAAGGAGTGATGATGACATGTACGTAGTTGATGAGGTTAATGTTGAAATGCAAGATGTGGCCGTAGATGTAAATACAGTTGACAGGATTTGTCCACTGTATGGTAACAAGGAAATGGTCATTATCCAAGGCCTCAAACATCAATTGCTGAAGAAAAATGGTTATTGTATTTACAAATACACTGATTTGGTTGTGGGGGAAACGCATTTTGAGCTGTTTAGTAAAGGTGTGAGTTTTGTACCACTTTTCAGATTGGATGTAGCCCATGTTTTATTAGATTTTAAATTGTTTACAAGACAAATGCATTTAAAAATGTATTTTGCAGCTAATGGAAGAGGTTTAACCAGAGAAAAAACTGAGGTTTGTAACAAAACAAATATGCTTAAAAGAAAAAGTGCATTTGTACCACCTTTTAATTCTGAGGTAATGGGTTTTGAAAAGCTTGTTGAGGTACAGATACGTAAATGTCTAGAGTGTTTGTTTAAGGACAACCTTTCAACGCATGAGAGAGAGTTGTTGGACTCCCTCAAGAAGTCTGGACAATATAGGTTTATGAAGCCAGACAAGGGGGGAGGAATGGTTGTGATGTCAACTATTGATTACATTTCTGAAATTTCTGCGATTTTGAACAGTGATGACACTTATGCTATGGTATCTAGAAGCGAGATTAATAGGGCATATTACAAAATTGATGTATTTTTACATGATGCATTATTTCAAGGTAACATCAATGAAGTGGAGTATGACTATTTGAACGTTAAATTTCCAAGAATACCTACTTTGTTTGGTATCCCAAAGGTACATAAAGGGGCTGATAGGTTACAGTTTAGGCCTATTGTTTCAGCGAAGGGATCGAAAACAGAAACTTTAGCTTCTTTTATTGATGTGTCAGTTAAGCCTATTGTTAATTCAGCATTACATATTATTAGAGATTCATGGCATTGTCTTGATAGGCTGAAAAATATGGAGAGAGGGAATAGTGATTTTGGGTTTCTCACTATTGATGTTGTAAACTTATTCTTGGTCATTCCGCAGAGTTTAGGTTTAGAGATGTTTTTTGAAGCAATTACTAAGGATGGATTGATGGAAGGAACAAAAGCCAATTTTATACGTGACCTAATGGAATTGGTACTCAAAAATAATTGTATTATTTTTGAAGGAGATTTATTCCAACAAATGTCAGGAGTTGCGATGGGTGCAAGATGTGCGCCAGTGTTTGCCAATGCTGTTTTACTTACATGGGAGAAAACGCATATTTTTTCATCTGACAGATACATGAGAAACATATTAATGTACAATAGATTTTTGGATGACATCTTAATTCTATGGAAAGGTGACGAGCAAACTGCGGTTGAGTTTGTGGAATTTCTGGGTACTACGACAGAATTTTTGAAGTTTACATTTCAATGGAATAATGAAAGAATTAATTATTTGGATTTGACTATTAGTAGAACATTAAGAGGCTTTGAAAGTAACATTTTTAGAAAAGAGAATTATTCAAACTCATTACTGCATTTTACTAGTTGCCATCCATTCCACCATCGCAAAGGAGTTGTTAAAGGACAAATGGTGAGAACTTCAAGATTGGTTAGTAATGATGCACAATTTAGAATGTAGCTCTTTAAACTAATAGGAATGCTCTTAGATCGTGGTTACCCACTTAAGCTCCTACTAAGTGTTAGAAGGGATGTTTTGAGGGAAAGGATTGGGAGATATGCACCTGTTCTATGTACCGGGTTAGGACAAATGAAAGAACAACATCTTGATGGTTTAATAAAGGGATCAGACACAAAGATGATTGTAAAATACAACCCTAAATCACCTGAATTGATTAACATTATAAAAGGTATTTGGAATTTTGCATTAAGTGATGAGATTAAGAAAATTCTGGGTTTAGAACCAGTATTTGTACATAGTAGGGGAGAAAATTTAAAAGGCATCTTGGAAAGAAAGAGTAAGAGCAAGTTTAAGTCTATCATGAAAAGGTGTGGCTTTTGTAGATGGTGTAGATACATTAATGAGAGTACCTATGTGTGTGTGTATGGGTACAAGTACACCATCCCCTGCCCAGGACAATGCAATTGTTGTACAAAGAATTTAATTTATTTGGCATCATGTTCATCCTGTGAAGCATATTATGTGGGTAAGACCATAAGAAGGTTGCAGGGTAGGATCGCAGAACATATTAGATCCATTAAAAAGAAGGACAAGCACAATGCACTTTATTTGCACAGCACAAAATGTATGAATTTTAACAAATTTACATTTTTTGTGATAGGATGTGTGTTAGATTGTGATGAAGGGGGTGATATAGTCAACAAAGTGGGGACTTTAGAAACAGAATGGCAATTTAGATTGGATGCCTGTAGACCCCCGGGTTTGAATGACTACATTTCGATCAAACCCATGTTAAAATTGAGGTCTCAACTTATTTGATCAGTTTACATATCACATACTTGGGACATGATGGGTTTGTGTTGAATCAAATGTATTGTAAAGAAAGTTTTTTTTTTTTTTAAAAAGTTATTTAGAAAGTGTTTTAGAAAGTTTTTTTAGGAAGTTTTTGAAATTATATTAAGTTGATACATGAAAATATTAATGTGTTGTTTATGTGTATGAAATGTTTACGTTTATGTGTATATAGAGATTATTAGAATAGAATGAGTTAACATTAGATATATTATTCTATTGAATTTTATGAATAGGACATCATCATTAACAAGATACAAAATTGATTTTATTTCATTGTTAACATTTTGAATAGTTTTTTGAATAGTTTTATGTAGTAATATTTTATGTAGTAACATTGATACAATTAATTCATGAATTATGTGGGTTTTTTTGTATAGGTGGGTGTGTTTTAGGAATTGTTCCAATGGGATTTGAGTGCACATGATATAAAGAGCAATTAAATGAGAAATGAATGACTCTGATGAAGCCAAATTGCTGGCGAAAGCGCTTAGTCGTGGTTCTATTTCAATAAATCAATATTATTTACAACCGTGGATGTCAATTGTTTCAGTCTTCAACGTTGCTTCACAGTGGGATTTGAACTGTGCTTTGTGGTTGCAGAATCTTTTTTAAGTCTGTAACTCTGTCGTCATTATTTATTAACTGTAATTCATCACCTTTTCTCCAAAAGTCACCACTTATAGATGGGGATTAAGAGGGACTGAGCTAAAATTTCAGTCAAAATCAGGGACAGTTGAGAGGTATGCACCTCCCTCCCTCCCTTTTACACACACACAAGTGCATGCGCGCACACACACACACACACACACACACACACACACACACACACACACCTTTCTCCATCTTAAACACACCCACACACCTACCTCCCTCACACACACCTACTTACCTATCTCCCTCTTACTCAACCCCCCCCACACACACACACACACACACACACATACACACACACACACAGCATACCTCTCAACCTCCAAGCCAAAAATAATGATGGGACATTTCTCCAAAAAATAGGGACAAACTTTAAATATTGCTCTCACAAACTTATAAAGTTGCTAGAATAAAAGGTATTGTGTTACCATGAATTTTATGAAGGATATGAAGTGTGAAACTCAAATGCCTGTCATTATTTAGTGAATTCTGTCTTCACAGATTTGCCACAGTACACCCAAAAAAATACAAATTTTCCGAGGAACAGACTAAAAAATATCTAGACATTTAAGAGATACCTCCCCTCCCTCTTTTTACACACACATGTATACACACACATCCCTACCTACCTCCTTCCTACACACACACACACACATATATATATATATATATATATATATATATAGACACACACACACACACACACACACACAGCTATCTACCTACCACTTAAACACATACACACACCTACCTCTCACTTGTCCATTTATGGTCCACATCCAGAAGTCTTCTGGCATTCAAATTCCTTGAGTGTGGAAGATGAAGAGGTCAACAGCAGGTCGCACAGGTGCAGAAGATGAAAAGAGGTCACATACACCTGTCGCTTCTGTGCAACTGGACACAAAGTGCATTGATCTTAAAGAACGCCTTTTAAAACAAATCTTTTTAAATTAAAAAATAAGTCTCCCAGCCAGCGGTCCTCATCTCCCCCAGTGGGCCCTTGTCTTTCACAGATCGGCAGGAAATTTCTGCCGGACCGATGGTTGAAAAACACTGATTTATAGCATACCTAATATTTTCTGACTTGATGGCTTTGACTAACTTCATGGATAAATGTTTGCCTTCTCTAGAATCACTGTTACTGCTTGCAAACCATGCATCATCTGAAATGTAAGCTTTATATTTATCCTTTCTCCTGTCTAAAACCTGTATGTATTCTGTTTCTACAAGGCTCCTGGGGCAAATCCAGTCAAGGAATTGCTTCTTTGTATTATTATCCCCCTGTAGATAATCTCCCAGATTTTGTGTTAATCTGCTGGTCCTTATAAACTGGCCTTGTACTATATTTCTTTCTACCCAAGAGGGATGCATATTGCTGAAGGATAGGTTATGGTTATGATTACTGGATATGACATTTCTCTTTCTATAGACGTCTGCAGAACATCTTCCTTTTTCTGTAAAAGTAAACCTAAAAAAAGATTCATGTTGGTCAAAATTTATTGTCAATTTTGTGTTCATTGACCTGATTTAGCACACTAAAAAACTTAAAAAGGTCTAAAACATACTCATCTGTACATTATTCATACATGGAGTACAAGGGCGGAAAACTTCATGGATAAATATGGTTTGTCTTCTAAACCTAATAAATACATTTGCAGCTATGAATATATTTCAGCTTTGCTCTTGTTCTACCTCAGTCCACTGCCTGCAATTGTTTCTGCTTCCACCATTACAACTAAATCATTTTTAAATACAAATATTAAAAACAGTTGAGAAATGAGATTTCATATATTAAAACAAAAAATAAGACCTATTAGTTAAACTAAACTGCTAATAAACTTACATGCTTTAAATACTTGTTGCACTGAGCATATGCAATAAACTAACAGTTGTATCCATTGGAAGTTAATATGAGGTCACATTTCATTTTTCTTGCTGGAGTGCCAAACTGAATAAGTAAATTAGTGTTTTTTTATTTTCTCCAAGTAGCAGCCATTAGCCAAACTTATGAAGTTGCAGATTTGTGAGTGACTGGGAAGGAGATCAAATTTATGTCAGACACAAAAAATCTGAAATCAAATGGCGGCATTATTGTCTGGTTTCTTCACCAGGAGGTTTATAGATTTCTCTGCAGGATCCTTCTGTACAGCAGCATTTACATTCTGCCTACTGCACTGTAGAACTGGCAGTATGATATTAATACTAAATAAGCACTACATATTTAGACAAAGTTGGTGTGGTGCTCCACATTGTGTGTGTGTGTCTTTTTTTAACTTGGTATTATACTGACAAACATATATGCATGTGTGCTTGTTTATGAATCATACAAAAATGAAGTGGGAAGCTTCATGTGATGCTCATGTTTCGGTGTCTTGTTTGCATGTTTGTTTAATTCTGATACTTGAGACATTATTTTTATAACCTTGTCTTTTAAAGAGAGTTTGTAGTCGAGGTATTGTGATGTAGTAGATGAAGCACATTTCACTGCTTCCAGCTGTTTTGTAGCCTGTAGCTGACTGTGTAATTCTGGAACCATCCATAAACTTCTGTCATTGAAGCTGCCATTTGATTCTGAAGAATGTCTGTACTGAAAAAGTACAGTTTTGTACCTACCATAAATGTAGATGTTCGAGGATCTCCATTGCTGCAGTCCTGACATATGGGTATTCCGCTGTCCACCATCGGCCCGAATACCAAAGGGCTAGAACCGGCGTCGGTCATCGGCGCCCGAGACTGACGTCAGTACGTGTCAGTACAAATGCGCATGACCGACGCCATAACCTCAGTCTTTCTTGCCTCAGACGTCAGAATGCAAAAAACACCACTCAAACCCCAACCTAAAAGAAAAAGGGGGAAGGAGGGAGGAAAATTGGACTGCAGCAATGGAGATCCTCGAACATCTACATTTATGGTAGGTACAAAACTGTACTATGTTCTTCGTCTCCCATTGCTGCAGTCCTGACATATGGGTAGAATCCCAGAGCAACGGAAAAAGGGAGGCTGGTCAACTAAATAGCATTAGGAGCTGCTGACATGCCCTGTAAGATTGCAGTGGCAAACCCAGCCCTAGACCTAGAATAAAGAGGTAAATGATAATGCTTTGTAAAGGTATGTACAGAACTCCAAGTAGCTGCTTCTAGAATGTCTTTAGTAGCTACCCCTCTCAAAAAAGCAGTAGAAGTGGCCGTAGCCCTAGTAGAATGATGCCTGATCCCAGCTGGAACATCCTCTCCATGATGAGAGTAACAAAAAGCAATACAATGGCCAATCCACTTGGAAATAGTTTGTTTCGAGACAGCTTTCCCTCGTGAAGTCAAAGCAAAAGAAACAAATAATTGTTGAGATCTTCTGAACTCTTTGGTTCTGCTCAAATAATACCTCAACTGCCTATGTACATCCAAAGAATGCAAAACTTTTTCCCCTTCATTTTGGGGGTTAGCATAAAAAGTAGGCAAATGTATAGATTGGTTCAATGCCACATTAGAAATCACTTTAGGCAGAAAAGTAGGATTAGTACGTAAGGAAACTCTGTCATTGTGAAAAATCAGTAAAGGTTCCACTGCCATGAGGGCCTGTAATTCAGATACCCTTCTAGCAGAAGTAACAGCCAATAAAAAAGCAGTCTTCCAAGACAACAACTGCAATTCAGCTATAGCTGCAGGTTCAAAAGGAGGCAGAGTCAGCTTTTCCAAAACAAAATTAAGATCCCAGGTAGGAGTAGGAGCCCTCCGTGGGGGTCTGATATTCTTTGCCCCTCTTAGAAACTGTTTAACCAATGGATGTGAAAATAAAGGAGGGTCACAATCATAGTGAGCAGAAATAGCTGCAGCATGCACTTTTACAGAAGAGAAGGACAAACCCTTGTCCAATAAAATAGTCAAATATTGCAATGTACAACTCAAATTAGGCAATTCGACATCAAAGCCTTTAGCTGAACTCCAAAGAAAAATCTCTTCCATTTACCAGCATAAACTTTTCGAGTACTAGGACGCCTGGCTTCCAAAATAACATCCAAAACTTGTTGAGGGAGCTGAAGGTCCTCCTTCTCTAAAACAGAATGCGCCAGGCTGTCAGGTGTAGGGATTGCACCCTGACATTGAGAAAATGATTGTTTTCCTGAGACAATAAGTGAGGAATCTGTGGTAATGGCCAAGGTGGTACATGAATTAAGCTCCTCAACAGAGGGTACCAATGCTGACGAGGCCAAATCCGGTGCTATAAGGATCATGCAAGGTTTGTCCCTCCTGACTTTCAACAGCACCTTCGGAAGAAGAGGCAAAGGAGGAAAAGCATACACGTGAAGGTTGTTCCAACTGAAGGAAAGTGCATCTATTTTCCAGGCTTTTGGATGAAATAGCCTTGTGCAAAACAGTGGCAGTTGGAAATTCAGAGGAGAAGCGAACAGATCTATGTCCGGAGTTCCCCAAGCCATTGTCAACTGAAGAAATACCTGAGGGTCCAATTTCCATTCGTGAGGATCCACAATCTGTCTGCTCAGAACATCTGCTAAAGAATTTTGTGCTCCTGGCAGAAACTGTGCTCGAAGAGTGATGTGCAGATTCAAAGCAGTTTCCCATAACAGCATTGCTTGTCTGCAAAGAGGGTAAGAATGAGTTCCCCTTGCTTGTTGATGTACCACATGACAGTCGTGTTGTCTGTTCGAATCAACACCAGTCCTGGTTGAAGTAGGCTTTTGAATCCTTCCGAAGCAAATTGAACTGCCAGCATCTCTTTCATGTTGATATGCAAGTGAAGTAGCTCTGGGGCCCAAAGGTCTTGAATCCATTTTCCTCTGAAATGAGCTCCCCAGGCTGACTCCGAGGCGTCTGTCGTTAATATTTGACTTGCCTCTGGTTGGGTCACAGAGAGCCCCTTGTTTAGGTGACATTCCTGAGCCCACCACAGAAATTCTCTCTGAATGCAAGGTAGAATCCGAATGACAGTGTCCAAATCGTGGCAGTGTTGAGTCCAAACGCTTTTGAGATACCATTGTAGCTTCCTCATATGCAGTTTGGCATTGGGAAGTACTAGAATGCAAGATGCCATGAACCCCAAGGCTTGAAGGACTGTCCTTGCAGTCAGCCTGGACATTACTGATAGTTGTTGGAAGTAAAGGTGAAGATTCCTTTGTTTGTCCGGGGTAAGAAATGCCATCTGAGCAGCTGTATTCACTTTCACACCCAGAAAACACATCTCTTGTGAGGGTACTAGACTGGACTTTATTTCGTTCACAGAATACCCCAGGCATCTTAAAACTGTCATTACAGACTGCAGATGCTGAAGAAGTTCTTGCTTGCCTTGAGCCAGAATCAAACAGTCATCCAGATAAGGATAAATTTGAATTCCTTGTAGCCTGAGAAAAGCTATTACTGGAGCCAGGACTTTTGTGAATACCCTGGGCGCAGTAGACAAGCCAAAGGGCAATGCAGAGAACTGATAATGCAAATTCCCATTCCGAAATCTCAGGAATTTCCTGCAACTGGGCCTGATAGGAATGTGAAGATAGGCCTCTTTGAGATCCAGAGTCACCATCCAGTGATCTTTGCCCAGCATAGGTAATAGCTGTTGCAGTGTTAACATCTTGAATTTTGGAATTTCCAGAAAGGTATTTAGAATGGACAAGTCCAAAATTGGTCTCCAAGTATTTCCTTTCTTTGGCACTAAGAAAAGACGGGAATAAAACCCTGTGCCTCTTTCTGCAGAAGGTACTTCCTGTATTGCTTCCAACTGAAGCAGAGAAGAAATTTGAGTCTGTGCTTCCAGTCTTTGCTGACGAGGCACATCCGGCATACCTTTGAAAGGAGGGAATGTGTGAAAATAAAATTTGTAGCCTTGATTTATTATGTCCAATACCCATTTGTCTTGGGTAACCAAATGCCAATTCCTTTTGAAAATCGACAGTTTCCCTCCTAGAGGGGCTGACAGCAAGGCAGAGGCCGGCAGCTGAAGACACGGGTCATTGGGTCTGTTTCGAAAGGACTGACCCCTGCCCTCCCCAGCAGAAGGGGTAGAAGAACTCAAAGACCTAGAAGTAACAGGGCCCTGAGAGGAAGCCCTACCTCTACCTCGCCTCGACCTGCCCCTAGATTGATAATCCGAAGAGGGGAAAGACCATCCCTTAGCAGGCCAATTCCTACTGAACTTAGGGGGCTGAACCTGTAAAAAATCCTTAACTGTCTGCATAGACTTAGATTTTTCCTCCATTTTTTTCAAAACTGATTCTACTGGAGGGCCAAAAAGAACATCAGACTGTAGAGGAGCATCCATAATTCGAGCCTTAACATGCTCTGACAAGGTCTGATCTTTAAGCCAAGCATGCCTACGAATAACTGAACTAGTAGCAGCCACCCTGGAAGAAGCCTGTAAAGCATCAAAACCACACTGCAAAGAATGCTTACCAACTTGGTCTGAAGCATGCACTAAATCCTGAAGCTCCTTACATTCAATACTTTCAGCTAAAGCATCTACTTTACATTTCAATTGGCCCAGCAAATAATTTTGATACCGGAGCATATGAAACTGACAATTTAAAGCTCTCATAGCCAAAGTAGAAGAGGTATACAGTTTTTTACCCCACCTATCCAGGGCCCTAGCATCCTTGTCCAGAGGAACTGGATTCCTAACCACAGAAGCCCTAACCCCTTTGGGGCCTTGAGTAATAGTTTCTGGATCAGCCCTAGGACTCTTATATAAGTACTTGTGAGCTTCGGGAAACCCTGTAGTATCTATGTGGTTTAACCGGGGCAGGAGGCAGAGAATCTGGGTTAAGGGCAGCCTCAGAAAACACATCCTGAACAACATCCAGTACAGGGGGAATAGCCAAGGGCCTATGCTGAGGCAAAAACAAGAATTCTCTTAGTCTTTTACGAGAATCAGAATAATCCTGGCCCTCCCATTTGAAATGTTCCCTCATGGAATGCAAAGTCTCAGAGAAAGAAAAATCTTCTGGAGGGGACGCAGAGGGAGTAGAGTCCTCAGCCTCCGAATCAGAATAAGGAGGGAAATCCTGAAGTTCTTCTACAGAGGAATCTGACTCATTGGAAGACTGAACCAAACCCTCCAACTCTGTCTCTACTCTGGGCCTCTTCACGGGGGAGGCATAGAACCCCTAATTAAAGTAATCAAATCTTCAGCCATCTTTAACATGTGCTTCCTAGGAGCTGGACCCTGGGGACTAGCACCAGCAGGGGCAGACTTAGACTTAGAATGGGCTCTGCTTTGAGAAGGAGGAGGCCTAACTACCCTATGAGGGGAGGGAACCACTGACATCAGAGAAGCACCCTCAGCCTGGCCTAACACAAGAGAAGCCACTTCCTGCAGTAACAAAGGCTCCCCTTGAGACTCAGGTAAACTTTCAGAAGGAGCCGCTGAAGTAGCCAGTGGTACAACAGAACCGGCGTCCGGAGTGGACGCCTCATCCTGTTTGGACCGCAAAGACTTTTCTTTGCGTTTCTTAGAAGAACCAGTCGTCGGAGAATCCGACGGCATGTTATAATTACAACGTTTACCAAACACCAGCCTAGCACAGTCCAACCGACGTTTAATAGTACGCTTGTTAAAAGTAGCACAAAAGCGACACCCAACAACGTCGTGCTCAGGCCCTAAACAAGGAATGCAGAGTGAATGGTAATCCCTATGAGGAATCTGTTTCCCACAAGAAATACAGTTATTAGCTTTTTCTGACATCCGTCAATACTGAGGCAAGAAAAAGACAAAAGAGTCCCCAACGGGGTACTTAGCCCAACTTGGTCTCCGGTCTGAAACTCGAAAACCGACAATTCCAGAACGCCGAACGGCACTTGCAAATGCTGCTTCTGCTTAGGACCACGCGGCAAGAAAGACTGAGGTTATGGCGTCGGTCATGCGCATTTGTACTGACACGTACTGACGTCAGTCTCGGGCGCCGATGACCGACGCCGGTTCTAGCCCTTTGGTATTCGGGCCGATGGTGGACAGCGGAATACCCATATGTCAGGACTGCAGCAATGGGAGACGAAGAACATCTATATACAGCACTAACTTGTTGACATTTTATTTGTACAAATCGTTTTAGGTTTGAGATCAACCCCCTTACTTTTACTGGGTCAGGCATTCCAAAGAAGGTATATCTCATGTTTAGTGAGGCTGCTTCCAGTTTTGGTAATTTTATTCAGATTTTTGCTCCGTTTTGGAAGCACATCATTAGTTAAAAAAAGGTATGCATACCTCTCAACTGTACAGATTTTCGCCTCATATTTTTGGTCCAATTTTCATAAAATTGTGGCTTTCTGGCAAATTAGTAGCAAATCATTTAAAGTTGAAGTTAGAAAATAATGACAAACATTTGAGTTTCGGACTTCGTACCCTTCAGAAAATACATGCTAATGCAAAACTTGTTATTCTGTCAACTTTCTAAGTTTGGAAGAGCAGTATTTTAAAATTGTCCCTATTTTTGGACCTTTGTCCCACTTTTATATATGGCTTTGTCCACATTTGTTGCTGCAAGAGCTTGAGAGGTATGGGCATAAGTCGTTCTGCTGACAGGGTTCAACCACCTTGTTGTGAGTACCACAGTATTAAGTTTCCTGCTAGGATGATCCTGAACTGTGAACTACACTACAAAATCTGCTTCGGTTGTCTGAAAAAATATCTGTAGTCTTCCCATCACATGCCTGGGCTCCATTATATATGGACTTCTGGAACAGAATTATGTTGGAGAAAGTTTGCTAACAGATAGGTGCAAAGTATGCCAAGCCATCAACCCCTGCAGCAGTAATTTTGTTCTACATGCCCAGAGGATGTCAGCATAGGCAGCATGGCTGATTGGCTTCTAGGGAAAGCTCTGTCTGTAAATTTGGAGCTCTTGTACAATATCTGTTTTTCAGTGCAGTTAAGGACTGTAGCAGAAATGCATATAAGCAGTGTCCTTTACATCAATGTTATGTATTTTAAGTATTAAGAGCAGTTATAACCATGTTAACCTGCTTCTTTTTTTTTTGCTCAAATAATTTTATTAATTTCCAGCAATATTTATATAGAACTTATAAATCCAATGAATATATTTATAATAAATTATTTATAGTATATGCAATTGGCCTACAGTAAGGAAACAAACTGTTGTGAGAAATAGTTACACAATGTTAGAAAAAGACTTGTATTTTCATCATTACACAGAGATGCATCTGAATTAAGAGTCTCAATGAGAGAAAGTGCTTTCACCCAAGGGTTATTAGACCAGTTCTTATGATATATTCTTGACTCCTTAGTTTTTATTTCCAGCACCTCAGTTTCTTTCAGAAGAGTTAAAAAGTCTTCTGTAGTTGGTATAGAGGAGGATTTCCACTTCCTAGTGATGCATTTCCTGGCTGCCACTAGCATGGTCCAAAGAAGATAAAGATCTTTTTTATTCATTCATCAATTTTATTAGGAGTGTAAAAAGCTCTATGCAGAAATTTCCAAGTGAAAATTTTACAGGTTTGTAAATTAGAGGTTCATTTAATAGAATACAAGAGATTAGTTTTATTTTCAACAGATCAGTATAATGAATGTTCTCTGTTGATAAAATTCCAGTAATTTTGATTAGGGTTGGCCTTATAGTTAATTATAATTCTATATAATTTTGATGTTAAGTTTCTCCAATCAAATCCATTATATAAAACTTCATGCATAAAAAATATGAGTTTAGGGATAGATTTAAAGGAGGAATTGTCAATTATTCTGCATAGATCTTGGACATAGGGCTGCAAGTACTAAGAACTAGCCAATCAGAACTTGATAAATCATATAAACATTTTAACTGGTGTATGTCCAAAACCAACAAATGTTTTATACAGTGGAACCAGCATGTAAAGTTTTTAGATTCCCAAGTGATAAGTATATTTATATGAATTTTGTTAAAAAAGTTTTTAGTATTATTAATGATAAAACTTCTAAATATATTGTAAATGTAATTTATATAATTTAAATTAGTAGGTTTAGAAGAATTATATTGTATGTTGACACTTAGGACATGCCAAAGTTTATTATTTTGTTCATTTAATGGCAATTTTTTAGTTAATTTATTCTCGTATAAGAAGATAGTGGTGTGTAAAGACTTCCATGCTGATGTAAATTTTGGATCAATCCATCTTATGAATGTTTTAATAATTGAAGCTTTAATGTAAGAATCCATGTCTGGGAAATTAATACCACACAATTCCCAAGGTCTTATGTGATTTGAAAAGGATATTATATTTCTTTTTGGAAATCAAAGAAAATTTATAAGAATTTAATTTATTTCTTTTAGAAAATTTTTGTTCGGAATCATAAGAATAGCTTGCGTAACATAGTTTATTTTTGGGAGAAGAACCATCTTAACTAGTTGTAGTCTATCTTCAAATTTAAAAAATAATTTGTTCCATTTTTCAATATGTAGAAACAAAAGGCAGCTGTACCAAAACGCTAGCTGCCACCTCTCACAGATCAGTCCAGCTGAAAAAATGGAGTCCTTTCTTAAAAACAACCAAAGGTTTATTGAACAAGAGTTTAGCGCTTTCACTCACGAGATGCGAACTTCCTCAGAACAATGAATAGAGGATGTAACACTATTAAAATACTGAAAAGTGGCGCCAAAACCAGATTGGTGAATCAGATGGTTTTGGCGCCACTTTTCAGTATTTTAATAGTGTTACATCCTCTATTCATTGTTCTGAGGAAGCTGATCTCATGAGTGAAAGCTAAACTCTGTTCAACAAACCTGGTTGTTTTAAGAAAGGACTCGCTTTCAGCTGGACTGATCTGTGAGAGGTGGCAGCTAGCGTTTTGGTACAGCTGCCTTTTGTTTCTTCATTTTGTTTTTCCAATTCGCTGTTTTTCTGGAGTTGTGATGAGTTCCCCTCACAGTTTCACCAGCAGCACCCCGCCCGACCATTGCAAGGAACTTTGCAGCCTCCGTGCTGAAGTTTCATCCTTGCGCGGGGAGGTTGCTAAAGTTTTGGAGTTATTCAGTAAACTTTCAGCTGATAAGAGCTTGTCTGCTAACACTATTGGAACTAATCTGCCCATGCGTAACACTATGAAGGTGCCCGAGGAGAGAAGGCAGGTACAACAGGAAGAGGTTCACATTGGCTCCTATTTGGACGAAAAGGAAGAGGTTCCTTCCACTTCCTCACCTGGTATTCCCAACGGACAAGGACGTGGTTTGAGTTCTGGTTGTGAGATAGACTTACCTGGATCCGTTGCTATGTTGGACAACATCAGAACTGATGTTTCGGATTTTACATTCGATTTTTCTTTTGGAAATTTTGCTGAGGTGGCGAGGCGTACGGGTGCCAGACCGAAACGCACTCAACCTCCCCGCACTTATGCTAGTGTGTTCGGAGTGAATAATCAACTTAAAGGTACTGTTCCTACTGTTGCTAGTAATTCTAATTCTGCTACTGATAAAGGAACTATGTATAAGCAAAATGCTTTACAAGACTTTTTTAATTTTTACTGCAAATTTGATAGACCATCTAAGGGCAAGACTTACAGTCTGAGTAGTGCTTCTAGGGGCACTTTGAGAGACTCTATATATTTATTTGGAAAAAAGCTAAATAATATCAATGCTTTGAAACTTGACAACGCTTATTTAAATTATTGTATTTCTCTCAAAATTGTGCCGATGGGATTGAGATTTTTTAAACTGCCTATAGGCATTGACATTACTGTAGATGTTGAAACTGAGTTCAATGCCCTATTTGATTCTTTTGGGGTGGATTATATGAAACTTTTAATTAAGCATAACGACATGAAACTGTGTAATTGTATTGTTGAAGTAGAGAATTTGAACAGTGCTATTACGCAGGATTTGGCGTTTGCACAATGGGAAAAGTTATATCTCAAACAGTTTTCACTTGCAGAAGACAGGGCCAATAGGGCTTTTGAACGCAAATATAAAAAAATTCAGAGAGATAAAGAGCAGTACAGTAGACATATTTGTTATAAATGGAGTATTAATAAAACTGTTACAGAAAATGTTCCTCATGGTAGAAATAATGATCACCATCGGAACACAGATGCTTTTGAGCAGGATTTTTATCCATCCCCCACACAAAGGAGTCTAGGGAATTGGACGAAGGGGGGAAAATGGAGAAAGAAGTAGTAGTTAGCACTAAATATGTGGTTGATTCAGAAGACACGCAGAATAATTCTAACATTCAGGGCATAGTTGCTATAGATGATATTTTAAGTGAGTATAATAACTTTAAAATATTCAATTATAGCAACATTAGGTTGCAAATTGAACATTTTAGCCTTTTTTCTAAAGGCTTGAAATTTATTCCTACACCTGCCTTTCGTGTAGTAGATACTATTTTAGAATTTAAAAAGTTTATTAGGAAACTTAATCTTTCCATCATGTTTAACAACAAAGTCAATTCTAGGGCAGCAACTGGATCAAGTCTGAAGAAAAAAAGTACTTTTATTCCTAATAACAATCCCTGTATTTCAGCTTTTGACAAAAAGGTTGTTAAGGAGATTTACACTCTTAACAGCAAAATTCATAACAACAAAAGTAAAAAAGCATTTTCTAATTTAACTAATGCTGAAAGCTTAATCCTTAATGACCTTATTAGTGATCGTAGTAATAGAATCATGAAGCCAGACAAAGGTGGTGGCATTGTCATTTTCGATGCCACAGCTTACAGTGCTATTTTACATAATATACTTCATGCTTCAGGCAATTATGCTGTAGCTTCTTTAAATGAAGTAAATATTGCCTATAGAAGAATTGACATGTACTTAGAAGAATATTTGTTGGAGCATAGAATTTCTGAAGAACACTTTGATTTTATGAAAGTTGAATTTCCCACCTTGGCAACTATAGTTGGCATCCCGAAAGTACACAAAGATCATTTGAATCCCCCCTTTCGCCCTATTATCTCAGGCAGTAAAGCCAAGACCTTTCCTATTGGAGTAGTTATAGATACTACTTTGAAATTTATTTATGACCAATTAAAACATATGGTCAAAGATTCTTGGGAATTCTTGAGAAGTTTTCCTGTTAATATAGACAATAAGAATTTGATCTTTAGCTCTATCGATGTTATCGATTTATTTAGTAGCATTCCTATTGAGGAGGGTTTGGAGGCATTCACTAGAAGCCTGAGAAAACACACTAAGTTTGACTGGGATAAAATCTCAGTTCTAACTGAGCTTATGAGTATTGTGTTAGAAAATAATTTTATATTTTATGAGGGCGAAATATTTAAACAAACCAGAGGCGTAGCTATGGGTGCGGCATGTGCCCCTATCTTCGCCAATCTGGTTATGTTAGATTGGGAAGAAAATCAGGTGTTCAACAGTCAATTTTTCGACAATATAGCGTATTATTCTCATTACCTTGATGACATCTATATTGTATGGAAGGGTAACAGCCACTCCTTTGACTGCTTCATGAGGTATCTTAATACTAGTAGTAGTTTTTTGAAATTCACTTTTACCCATAGTAATATAGGGGTTCCTTATTTGGACACTCTCATTACGACTGATGCTGATGGCTTCAAATCTAAGGTACATAAGAAAGCTACTTTTACCACTTCGTACATAGATTATAACAGTTGCCATCCAAACATCTTGAAAAGAAATATTTTCAAAGGGCAATGTATTAGGGCCATCAGAATGACTTCTAAATATTTTGACATGGTTGAAGAGGTGAATTTTATTACTGGCCTCTTCATTGAAAGAGGATATGACGTTGCCATGTTGGAAGACATAGCCTCCTATGTGGTCAATCAGTGGGGGTCCAAATATACCCCTTTGTTGGGTGCAAATTACTACACTTCTGTTAACTTCTCTGATCATGTTTTGTCTACAGGGAATCGGACGGTTTCCAAGGGTAGACATAAGGACTTGTTCATAGACAGTAATAATTGTTTCCGTAGTGCTCTTATAATTGAATATGGCCCTTACAGTCAAGAGTTGAAAAATATAGTGATTAAAAACTGGCACATTTTAACAGCAACGCAGGATATGACTGACAACGTTGGTTTTAAACCCAATTTTGTCTTTAAAATGGGTAGGAATATTAAATACATGTTGGAAAATGGGAATTTATCTAATACTAATTTTAGGTCCAATACTTCTAAATGTGGTTCTTGCCATCAATGTTCATATATTTATGATTTGAATTTTACATGTTTGAACAATATTAATCATACCAAAATTTATTTTTCTAAGGGCAATTGTAAATCAACTATGTTAGTTTATCTAGCTGTCTGTTCCTTCTGTCAAGCCTACTACATAGGGAAAACTGAGAGGCAATTTAGACAGAGAATATATTCACATTTGTATTGTATCAGAAGGAAGGACACAAAGAATGCCCTTTATAGACACATTTTGGATTATGGCACAGATCACACTTTTAAGTTTGGAATCTTAGAGCTGGTTAGGAATAATCCCAGGGGAGGAAATTTTAAAAATTATCTGGCTTATAGAGAATTATGGTGGCAAATTTATACTGACGCCACCACATACCCAGGGATAAATGACTGTTTGTCAATTAAACCGCTCCTTCTTTTAGATTAAATAGTATTTATATATACTATTTTTGTATATGTATTTTATACTTGAATAGTTAAGTGTATATGTCATATTTCATGATTTATCAATATTGATATTTGTGTATATTTTTAGGTTAGCATAGTATGTTTTTTATTCTTAATCACTTAATTGGTGAATCAGATGGTTTTTGGCGCCACTTTTTAGTATTTTAATAGTGTTACATCTTCTATTCATTGTTCTGAGGAAGCTCGCATCTCGCGAGTGAAAGCGCTAAACTCTTGTTCAATAAACCTTTGGTTGTTTTTAAGAAAGGACTCCGTTTTTTCAGCTGGACTGATCTGTGAGAGGTGGCAGCTAGCGTTTTGGTACAGCTGCCTTTTGTTTCTTCATTTTGTTTTCCCAATTCGCTGTTTTTCTGGATTTTTCAATATGTGTATTTAAGTTTTTTAACAATATTGTTATAGTTTATTTTTAATGTTAAATCCATATTTTCACATAGTATTATCCCTAAATAATTTATAGAGGAGACCTGTTTTCCAATTATATGAATTATATTTAAGTGGGTATCGTCTTTTTTATTTAATAACATGAAATTAGATTTTGTTTTGTTAACACGAAGACCTGAAATATGATAAAAGGTATCAATTTGTAAGTCTAATTCTTGTAAAGATTCATCTCAGTTTATTAGAGTAAGGAGAATGTCGTCAGCGAAGAGCATTATTTTAGAATTAAATTGACCATAAATGTCAATGCCTTTGATTTTAGGAATGTGATGAATTACTGAAGAAAAATATTCTATTGCAAGTGCGAATAAGATTAGGGACATAGGGCAACCCTGCTTTGTACCCTTAGTAATTACAATGGCTTCTGAAGTAAATGGACCCAATTTTATATAGGCAATATTACTTTTGTACATTTGTTTGATTAATGATATGAATTGTGAAGGAAAATTATAAATTTCTAAGACTTAAAGTTTATCCCATTTTAGTGAGTCAGATGCGTTTTCAATAAGCTACTATAAGGGCTTCTTGATTGCCTCTATTTAGAATATCAATAATAGTTAATATTCTCTGGATGCTATCATGTGTGTGCCTATTGTAGATAAAGCCTGTTTGATCATCACTAAAAACATGTATTAGAGATTTTTTGATTCTGTTAACTAGGATGGACATGAAAATTTTATAATCAAGTAGTGAAATTGCCCTGTAAGAATTACATTGATTTGAATCTTTATTTTCTTTTTTGATAGGGGTAATGAGTGAATATCTCCATGAAGGTGGAATTGTATTTTGCATATGAACTTCACTTAGAGCTTTAAGTAATATTGAGATTGCAGATATAGGAAGTAATTTATATATTTCAATAACAATTCAATCAATACCAGGAGCTTTATTGTTTTTGCTTTCTTTATTTTTTTCTGATAGTTCTTTAGAAGAGATTTTTTTTGAATATCTAAGAATAGTTTTTTGGGATTTTTTTTATTTTGGATAAATCCAGATCAAAATGTGGAGTATTGTGAGGTGAATCAATATTTCTAAAATGTTCTGAAAAATGAAATTTAAAGGCATCTAAGATGTTGCTTATATCAGATACTTTTTTATTATTTTTCCCTTCATGAATGATATTTATGATATTTTCAGAGTATTGTCTTTTTATTCTCAATACTAGATTATGTAAGTGGTTAGGTGACACAGAAAACTTATTTAGTTTTAATTTTTCTAGAGCCATATTAGTCTTGTGAGTTAAGATTTCAGTATATTTTTTATTTAGTTCCCCAATTCCTTTTTTTTAGCAATTGAGTCTAATGATTTATTGGAATTAGTTTCTATAATTTGCTTTTGGATATTTGTTAATTCAGATTCCCATTCTTTTGTTTTATTATTAAACCACGTTATAATTTTACCATATAAATATGCCTTTAAAGTATCCAATAGAATAACTATATTTATATCTTCTGTATAATTAGTATCTAGGAAGAATTGTATTTCTGCATCAAGCCATGGTTTGGTAAAAGAAAACACAAAGATCAATGCACATTAGGTTCAAGCAAGGCACCCTTTATTACTTGCAGCAAGGAGACAAAGCATGTAGGTACAAGGTTTGTCTGATTTTCCACAGTTCAACCTACAGTTTTTATACAGTTCACAGAAGATGCTATTATTAGATTTGCTGCTGACATGGTCAAATAATTGCTGTCTTGCAAAAACATGTTTTTTTGAGAAAAACAACCTGGCCTTGAGTTTGTTTCAGCTCCCCTTAGTTTCTCACAATTCTTTCTCTAGTTCTGATATGATACATTCAAGGTACAGTCCTGGCCTCAATACACATTCTGCTGACCATGGTGGATTTACAGACATCCATTGTTCTCTCTTCA
Source organism: Protopterus annectens (assembly GCF_019279795.1). Lineage (NCBI taxonomy): Eukaryota > Metazoa > Chordata > Ceratodontiformes > Protopteridae > Protopterus > Protopterus annectens. Next base: position 747,445,887 of record NC_056739.1, on the reverse strand, counting down.
GATATTCTAACAGCTGCATATTTTCACACAGAATAAGCAGTCACACAGAATTAGCAGAATAAATGTATTAACTCCTTTTAACCCGTAATACACTGAACCTGCATATTGCAGTTATATATTTCAATACACTAAGCCTATTGCATTGCAGTTATACATTTTCCCAACATTTCCCCCATTTTAATACTTTATTCTACTTTCAAAACAAGCATAAACAGTTTTTCTTCCTATAACCATTTCCCACTCAGGATTTGCAGTTAGAGAGTCATTCAGTTCAAGCTTGTGAAAGTATTTCTTCAGTTTTTAATCAGTACTTCTAACTCAACATTCTGATATAAAGTCCTTGAAATTGAAGCGTGTATGAAATTTTCAACTAGTCCTTTTATACAGGGGATGCAGCAGTATCCACACACCATCAGTAAGGCTGCCCCTACACAGATGGCAATCAGAATGTTCATCAAGATGCCGCCCCAACCCCCGAACCATTTTTGGAAAAAGTGTGTCAATGGATTCGGTCCTGGTTTGGTCATAGCTGACACTTGCTGAATTATTTTGAGATGGCTGTCTATTTCGTGCTTGTTGTCAGGAATAAATGCACAGCACTCCTTCTGGATTAAAGCGCACAGCCCTGCATTCGCTGCCAGGGTGAAGTCGAGAGCCATGCGATTTTGAAGCACCACTGTCCTCATGGCTGTGAGTTCATCAGTCACCAATTCCAGGGCAGAAAAAGTCACATTACTCATTGTCTCAAGAAGTTTGGATAGTTTTCTCAGCTCCCAGATCGATTTCACTGCTCTGTATGCTGGTATTATGCCAGCCCAAGATATGATGTCATCGCCCAGATCCATGTGCGACAGTCCTTTGTCACTCACATAGGCTAGATCAAGGTGATATATCCAGGATGCATCAACTTGTCCCACCGGATTAGTGGGTTTCTTGATTTCTCGAACATTTTGAATTTTCCCCTGGGGTAGTGTCGATACATGTCGTATTGCTGGAATCAGATATGCCAGAAAACAGCTTCCAGACCAATTCCCTGGTAGCCATTTATATGCTCTATCACCACACATGAAATAGCAGTCAGGAATTGCGATTGAGATGTTGCCGATTTTGTAGTTACCGGGCTTTTGTTGGGTCATAGCCCAGAACATTTTACTATACACGATTTGATTTTCATTAACCGTTTTCTTTCTTTCAGTAAAATCATTGCTAATGCCAACCTGTAATTGCTGGCCTTCATTAGTCGTGGTGCAGGAATTCTCAGTACAGTGATGTACCACTTTCATATTACAGGTGCTATTTCCAACTTCTGTTTTTCCGTAGTTTTGAAAACACACTGTTCCTCTTTTTGCCTTGGGTAAAAATAGGGTCACTCTTTTAATCAATGTCACATTCACTGCATCCTTCAGTAGTGCTTGCCAGGTTTGATTCATATTTAAGGGAATCTGTATTAAGGGTATTCCTCCATGTGCAGCAGGAATAGCTGCACAGACCCAGCAATTGGAGATATTGAGGGTGTCTGCATAAGCGTGCTTAATAGCCTGATAAGTATTGAAATATGGGTGCCACTTTGCACGTTTACTGCATTCTACTTGTGTGGCTGAGAAGAGAAATGGCCACAATAAAAAGATTATTATTACTAATACAGTCAACAGGATGGTCAAGCAATATTTCTGCGGAAATGGTTTTTCTACATTCCTGTTTTCTCCGGCTCTTTCAAACAGATGCATTTGGATCTTTCTTGCTTCCGTCATCTCCGCCCAGGACACATGATCTTACTCTCTGCCCTATAGGACCCCAGCACCGATGATTGCTTCACTGGGTTTGAGACGGATCACTTCCTATTGATCTGACCCCCCCTTTGTAGCCAGACTTTTGTGCTTAGGGTCCCGATGGAGAGGTAAGGTTTTTGTCCAGCTTGAAGTTCTTCACCAACTTGCAGTGCATCAGATGTATCCATGAAGCTCGCTCTGCTATTTTGACTGCAGTAGGTGTTGAAAGAAGCACCTGGTAAGGACCTTCCCACTTTGGGGATGCCCAGTTCTTTCGCTTCACGATTTTAATCCACACCCAGTCTCCTGGTATCACTGCCACTTCCAATGTTTCGGTTTGTTTTTGACCTGAAACCGAATTAAACTGCAACAGATGTTTAGAACTCAACAACTTTTTCATATATTCAGCTAATGTAAAATCAGCTTCCTGGTCTGATGACATGAGAGGTTTTAACTGGGGTGTATAATAAGCCCCTCCCATACAGCTTCTCGAAAGGAGTCAGTCCTTTTGCTGTAGGGACAGTTCTCATGTTCAACAGTGCCAGGGGTAAACAGTACAGCCAGGTTTTCCCTGTCTCAGCTATCAATTTCCTCAGTTTGCTTTTCAGTATACCATTATGTCTTTCAACCAGCCCTGCAGACTGCGGATGATATGCACAATGATTTCTTAAAGAAATACCAAAAACCTTACTCAGCTGCTGCATGGTTTGATTTACAAAGTGCGTACCATTGTCACTATAGATTCTCTCCGGAATAATGAACCTAGGAATAATTTCCTTGACAAGTACCTTTGCTACTGTAGCTGCATCTGGATTTTTGGTTGGAAAGACTTCCACCCATCTAGAAAACATATCTATAACGACAAGGCAATACTTCTTATTCTCACATTTGTTCAATTCTATGAAATCCATACACATAGTGTGAAACGGATATGGTGGTGTGGGAAAACTCCCTTGCTTGAGCTTTATCGCCCCCTGTGCATGGTGTTTATTACAAATCTGACACATTAAACAAAAATTTTTAGAATAGTTTGTAAATCCGTACATTGTGAATACTTGCTTCACCAGCTGTATCATCCCCCTGTTGAGACATGGCACTGCCCATGGCTCAACAATGCCACATAACGGAACAAATTAGAGGGTAGTATTGGTTTCCCTTCCTTAGAGATGTACAGCCCATTTTCGAGGACTGCTCCTCATTTTATCCATTGCTGTTTTTCAGCTTGCGTAGTGAGTGTCTGCATTGTTTTTAATATATCCAGATTCAAAATTTCAGAGGGTTGTAATTCCTCATTTAAATGAAATACTTCTGTAGCTGCTTGTTTTGCAGCTGTATCAGCTCTTGCATTACCTTTTGAAATCCTACCTTGTTGCTTAGTATGAGCTGCACTTTTGCAAATGGCCACCTTCTGAGGTAACTGAATGGATTCTAAAAGATCTAAAATAAACTGTGCATGATTTATAGGTTTGCCAGTAGATGTTATCATTTCCCGTTTTTTTCCACTGTTGTGCAAACACATGTACAGTGCAGAAAGTGTACTGGCTATCAGTAAAAATGTTTACACATTTACCCTTCGCTAAGGTACATGCCCATGTCAGGGCAGTCAATTCTGCTGCCTGTGCAGATAAATGGTGCGGTAAAGAATTTGCTTCTATAACCTCAGTATCAGAGACTACTGCATATCCTACTAGGTTCTGTCCTGCAGGGCCTCTTTTGCACGAGCCATTCACGTAGTATGTTGCCTCGGCATTATCCAATGGGACATCCATGATATCTTTTCTAGGTAGTGCCTTTTGCTCAATTACCTGCAGGCAGCGGTGTGGCGTGCCGTCTGCAGGGGTTGGGAGCAGAGTAGAAAGGGTTCAAAGTCGTGCATCGTTCAGTTGTCATATGAGGTTGGCTCAATAATATAGTCATGCAGGAGAGATGCCTAGCAGGGGAAAGATATGCCACCTTTTCTTGTAACAAGATGATTGCGACTGCATGGGGGTACCCTCAAAGTGAGGGGGTGGAACAAAACTACTGAAGCTGATGCCTGTACCGCCATTGCAGCTGCAACTACTGCCTGGACACAGTGGGGTAGTGACCGTGCCACTGGGTCCAGCTGTGATGAATAGTAAGGAATGGGACATTGCTTATCCCCATGTTGTTGTGTTAGTACTGATGTCATATAACCCTGCTTGCAATCTGCAGTCTGGAAAAAACATTTATGATAATTTGGTAATCCCAGAACTAGAGAGGATGCTATTAATTGTTTTAGTTTACAAAAAGCGGATTCTGCTTCTGGTGTCCATTGTAACAAATCTTGTGCTGCCATGGGTGTCTTATATATAAGGTCAGTTAAGGGTGCAGATTCCAAAGCATAGTTTGGAATCCAACTTCGACAAAAATTAGTCGTTCCCAAGAAGGACATCATTTCCTTCTCAGTGGTAGGCTTTGGTGCCTGCAAGATTGCCACTTTTCTGTCCTCATCTAATGTTCTACCTTCCTTGGATATCACATATCCTAGGTACTTCACCTGTTTTTTCCAGAGCTGCAGTTTGTCTTTGTTTACCTTATGTCCCTCAGCGGCTAAAAATCATAGAAGTGCTACAGTATCTTCCCTACAATCCTGCGGGATGGGGGCCGCTAACAAAATGTCATCAACATAAAGTAAGATCTGACTACCCTTCGGTGGATTAAACCTTGCCAAGTTACTTGACATTTCCTGTGAGAATATCGTAGGGCTCTCACAATATCCCTGTGGTAGTCGCGTATATGTGTATCTTTTTCCCTGAAATGTGAATGCAAGCCAGTACTGGCTGTCTGGACGTATCGGTATTGAAAATAATGCATTACTAATATCCACCACAGAGAAATACTTTT